>NC_041409.2:41808160-42108160 GCF_900747795.2 Erpetoichthys calabaricus | reverse complement strand
ACTGGTGGTTCTGTGAATTGGCGCACACCCACCTCCTAGGAGGCCATTTGGTCACCGAAAAGACTTTAGAGCGTATTAAGCTCCGATTTTATTGGCCAGGAATTAATCAGGAGGTTCACCACTTTTGCGTCTCTTGTCCGGAGTGTCAATTACGGCAAATTCCTAGGAAGGACCAAGCTCCTCTTGGTCCCCTTCCCCTGATTGATGTCCCCTTCGAGCGAATTGGGGTCGATATAGTAGGACCCCTAGAGCCCTCAGCCCGAGGATATAAATACATATTAATCCTTGTGGATTATGCTACTCTGTACTCACTTACTGATTGCCTTGCTGAGATCAAGTCTTGGTTATCTTCCAACTTCTTGCAGTTGAACTCTAATAAAACTGAGGTGCTTCTTATGGGCACGAAATCTGCAATAGCGAAGGCATCAAAGATCTCAGTAGTAATAGACAATACTTCTGTTACCTGTACTGATCAGATAAAAAGCCTTGGTGTAATTCTGGACAGCACGTTATCTTTCCAGTCTCACATCAGTTCTGTTACTCGAGCAGCTTACTTTCACCTGCGAAACATTAATCGCTTGCGTCCATTTTTGTCAAATCACTCTACTGCCATTTTAGTCAACAGTTTGGTCACCTCCCGCCTGGACTATTGCAATTCACTTCTCTTTGGTCTGCCTCAAAAGTTACTACATAAACTTCAACTTGTTCAAAATTCGGCTGCTCGTATAATTACTAAAACACCCTATTCTGATCACATTACACCCGTTATTCAGCAGCTTCATTGGCTGCCAATAAAGTTTAGGGTCAACTACAAAATTTTAGTCCTTACATATAAGGCCATTCATAATCTTGCCCCCACATATCTCTCACAGCTCCTACAAATCACTAAACCCTCTCGTATGCTCAGATCCTCTTTTTCCATTAACTTAAATAATCCACCAGCACGTCTTGTTACGATGGGATATCGCGCATTTAGCAGATCGGCACCTTCCTTATGGAACTCATTACCTGCTTATCTTAAGAATATGACTACCCTTCACCAATTTCAGGCTAATCTTAAAACTTATCTGTTCAAAATTGCTTATTCATTGTAACTGTTATTGCTGTTTTATCTGATGTTTTATTTGGATTTTAAATTGTCTAGTTATTGAATGTTTATTTTTTAACCTGATTGTACAGTGACCTTGAGTTTTTTGAAAGGTGCTTCAAATAAAATGTATTATTATTATTATTATTATTCAGAGGCCGTTCCCTTGCACTCAGCCACATCTACGGCTATTGCATGGAAACTTGTAGGGGTCTTTGAGCATGTCGGCATCCCTAAGGAAGCCCTTACGGACCAAGGGACGCCTTTTACCTCCGAGACGTTCAGAGAGACTGCCAAGTTAAAATAAAGCACTTAAAGACTGCGGTGTATCATCCACAAACCAACGGTCTTGTCGACAGGTTTAATCAGACTCTCAAACAAATGCTTCACAAGGTGATCAGCAGGAATGGGAGGAACTGGGATCAGCTCCTCCCCCTCGTGATCTTTGCCTATTGGGAAGTCCCACAAGCCGCTGTGGGGTTATCACCATTTGAATTATTATATGGATGGGAACCTTGAGGAATATTGGATATTTTGAAAGAAGGATGGGAAGGATAGGCTCTTCCCACTATAAATATAATAGAGTATATCATGCAGTTACGCAATCGATTTGGGAAAATTCCACCTGTTCTAAAAAGTCACATGGAGGAGGTACAAGCAGCACAGGCCCACTATTAGGATCATGGTACAACTCTCTGAGAATTCCTTCCAGGGGATCATGTCATGGTTTTAGTCCCTACCTCCCATTCTAAATTACTTGCCCATTGGCAAGGCCCTTATGAAGTTAAGGAGAGGAAAGGGCTCGTTGATTATTTGGTGAAACAACCCAATCATTGACCGAGCGAGCGGGTTTATCATGTGAACTTGCTGAAGCTGTGGAAGAAAAGAGATCCTGATCCCTCCTCCGCTCAGCCCCACTCATTCTTTGCTCAAGAAAACATCCTGAATTTCAGCACGGAATTAAATTCCACACAGAGACGGGAGCTTGAAACAACTATCCTGTCCTTCCCAGAGGTGGTGAGTGAAAAACCCGTAAGGACTTTTCTGATTGTGCACAGCATAGTGACAGAGCCCGGGGTTATCGTTCAAGAGCACCCCTATCGACTTCCCAAAGCAAAGAAAGCAGAAGTGGAGCTGGAAATCAAGCGTATGCTGGAAGTAGGAGTGATAGAGGAGAGTTATAATCCTAGCCGGCTTAATCAAGTCCCTGAATTTGATGCTTATCCAATGCCTTGAGTGGATGACCTCCTCAATAGACTTGGTCAGGCAAAATTTTTGACACACTTGACATGACGAAGGGCTACTGGCAGATTCCTTTAACAGACTCCGCTAAGGTCAAGACCGCGTTTAGCACCCCTAGCAGATACTGGAAGTATTGCATCCTTCCATTCGGGCTACACGGGGCTCCTGTGACTTTCCAATGTCTGGTGGATAAAGTGCTCTGATCCCATAATGCATATAGTGCTGCCTACCTAGATGATGTTGTCATCTATTCCAGCACATGGAAGGAAAACGTACAGCAGGTTAGAGCGGTATTACGAACGCTAGGAGAGGCCAGGCTTCAAATCAACCCAAAGAAATGTTTCTTTGGATTGAAAAAGGCTAAATATTTGGGTTACCTGGTGGGTCGTGGTACCGTAAAACCACAGTGTTCAAAGGTAGAAGCCATATTATATTGGCCCCATCCATGAACCAAGCAGCAAGTCCAAGCATTTCTCAGATTAGCCAGGTATTACTACCGGATTGGTTTTCAGAGAGAGCGGCACCCTTGAGTGATTTGACAAAGAAGAAGGCTCCTAACAATGTGGTATGGACTGAAAGACTTATGCTGCATTTTGTGACTTAAAACAGGCCCTTACGTCAGCAATGATATTGAAAGCACCTGTTTTTTCTCTTCCTTTCATACTGCAGATGGACGCTTTGGACGCATGCCTAGGTGCTGTGCTGAGCCAAAGCGTCGATGGTGTTGAACACTCCATAATGTACCTGAGATGGAAACTGATGGATCGGGAGATCAGGTATGCGGTTGGAAAGTAAAGCCCTGGCGATTAAATGGGTGATTACACAGTTGAGGTACTACCTCTTAGGCCAGGAATTCACTCTTGTGAAGGATCATGCTCCTCTACAGTAGATGGCCCTGCGCAAAGAATCAAATCTACCGGTCACCAGGTGGTTTCTTGCATTCCAACCATAAAATTTTTCGCTTGTTAATTGTAAGGGCTCTCTCCATGCCAACACCGATGCTCTCTCTCGAGCCCACGACCTCTCGGTACAGGTCGCCCAACCCGATGGGTCTGGGATGGGGGGTGGGACCTTGTCACACAGTAGGAGGCAGCTAAAGGGCCTGAGTAATAATAATTCCACGCCAGACCAAGGGGTGGCAGGGTGTATTGTCGTCACTCTCAGTTCTTTCTAGACCTTTCTCGGGAAATGCTGCCCCCTCTTCCAGCGCCTCTGATGACATCACTTTCTGGTGGCGATGATAACGATGCCACTTCCGGTTTCTGTGTCGATGATTACATCACTTCAGGCTCTGGCACCTTGGATGGTGTCACTTCCGGTTCCAGCGCCGATGATGTAATTTCCTGCACTGGCTAATAAAGTTGCCATCTTGATACCATACCCTCAGTTCTGTTTTGGACTCATATCTGTGAACATCTCTGTTCAAATTTAAACCTATTTTTCAGCCTTGGAACAATATACGGGTGGCTGCCCCAAACCTTCATGATGTCTTTGACTTGTTCTTGTGACTCATACATTTAATAACTGATACAATTACATAAAAAAATCAGGCAATACTCATCCTGGGTAAAAACCTCAGCTGACCAAAAAGAGATGCAATAGGGGGTCTAAGTTAATTGTGTCACTCACGGAACACAGCTGCCAAGATAACTAACAGGCACACAGGTATGTACTGCAACCTAATGACTCACAAATCACAGAACATTTCAAAATAAAAAATGAATCAACATTTTTTCAAAAGACATTGTCCCATACAATGCATTACATTTCCACCCTTCTTACTGAAAAACTAATGGAACTTGCAGACCTCCTTGTCCTTCAGATAAAAGGGAATTGAAAGGAGTTTAGTCCACCAATATAATAATCAACTTGAATATGAATTCTTAACAAGTAGGAACCATATATTGGTGGAGTTGTTGATACTCCATATATAGTCAAAAACATCTAAAATAAAAGGAAATGGAAAATGTCGGCAGAAGTGATGAAATGTAGAAATTCAATACGAAAAATACTTATTTAAAAAAAGAATTGAGCACAGAAAACAAAGATAAAGTAATGGAAAAATGTGATTAAACATGAAAAGCAAAAGCCTGGAGAATTAAATATTACATCAGCATTGGTCTTGTGTAAAAGCAGTGAAGAAGTACATTTTGTTCATTGTGGAAGGTAAATGATGTTCTTCTGTGCTGGAAGTTTTTGTTATTAACTTGTGATCTGTTTGTAAAGGCTTCATTTATGTGCACATACAAAACCAGGAAAGGGTGAGTTATCTGGTTAAGACAGAAACTGGGTTGAAATTGTGGGAGTTAACTTTTGACGATCTCCTTTGGCAAAATGCTCTGATGTCATTAGAGTGTGCAAAAAAAGAGTTAAATGTTGAATCTGAAATCAAGCTTGGAGCCTACTGTATCTAGGAAACACTAGCTTTTAAAGTAACTTAGTTACATTATTTATCATGTAAAAAACAAGTAACTAAATATGTTACTGTATACAGTTACTTATTATAAAATGTAAAGAATTTCAAATAGTGCATTAGTTGCTCTTATTTTGCATGAAAAACAGCACATTTGATGGGGCAGCATTCATGAAAGTATCCAGAAACACCTTTAAACAGAGGTCCTAATTTTTGAACCCAGTGGGACCAGTGTTTACTCTCATTTTAACCTAGGTCCCTTGGAACCTTTTGTTGTCTTCCACAAAGAATTTAGATGTGATTATTGATGTTGATTTTAAAATGGACAATGAAATTAGCTAAGTGATAAAGTCAAGCTTTTGCCAATTAAAACTTTTATCTAAAGTCAAGCCCTTTTTATCATTTGATGATTCTGAAAAAGCTATACATGACCATATCACCCCATAGTCACATCCCTTCTTTGGCTTCCCATAAAGTTTACGATGAAATTCAAAGTTATCGTGCTTACCTTCAAAAATATAAAGGTATTAGCCCCCACCTGTCTTATTGACCTGATTATTCCCTACACCCCAGTAAAGTCTTTCAGGTCTGCTGGTATGTTTTTGTTGACTGCCCAAAAGTCTAGGCTAAAACAGAGAGGAGACTGGGCCTTCTTTGTCCTGGCTTCAAAACTTTACCCCTGAATGTTAGGATGGCCTCTTAATTACCGGTTTTTAAATCTCATCTTAAAACATACTTTTATTCCTTGGTTTTTAACTCAGTTTGAGAGCTGTTTGTTTTGCCGTTGCCCTGATTTTAAAAGTTTTGTCTGCCATTGTTTATTCATTTGTTTTATTTATTGTTATTTAAATTCTTATTTTATTGTGTTACTTGGTATATGGTTTGTACAGCACTTTGAGTTCAACTCCAGTTGTTTTAAATGTGCTCTATAAACAAACATAAAATTAAATTATCTAAATACCCAAAATATTAAAACTGTTTGACACACAAAACAGAGGCATCTTATTTATAAATTCATAAAAAACAAAATATTTAATTGCAATTATTATCGTGTATGAGAAAACACAGATGACTGTGAAGTGTTAGAGCATCCATAGGCAAAACCTGGATAATTGAAACAAAGCATGACGTATTAACGTGTTGAAAAAGAAAAGAAAATTGTCTTTGCAGACACGAGTCTCAAAGTTGACTGTGTCACAACAATGACAAAAAGACATTATAAAAGTATGGGGCAGCAAAAAGGTATTCTCAAGGTTTGAGAGATATTTTGAAGACAGAGTCCAAAACAGAATTGATGAAATAAAGACAAAATGGTGGCTTTAAAGTCAGTGTAGGAAGTGACGTCATCAGAGGCGTGGCCGGAAGTGACATCATCAGAGGCTCCGGAACTCTGTGGGATTTCTTGAAAATGGTCTGTAAGGGATCAAGAGAGATAGTTAGTGCACCCCGCTGCCCCCTGGTCGGATGTGGAATTGTCATTATTCAAGCCCTTTGGTTGACTCCTACTCGCACATGTGTGACAACTGCATCAAGATGGCAGGACTTCCACTGACAGAGACTTCCAGCAGGAAGAGGCGGATCCAAGAGGATGGACACCAGAAGTGACAACAAGGATGGTAAAGCAGTCAATCTTTCAGTCTGCAGTGGCAGGAAGAGTGTTCCTGTATTCCGGTGTGAAATTACAGTTATCCTAGCCTTTATGCTGTTCTCAATGTACAAGCATATGACAACTGTTTAGAACCCAATAACACTTCAATTCTCATAATAATAATAAAACACATGAAGGGATATACTTTTGTTTTTCTGCTACAATGTCATTGCATTTCATATTGTATTTACATTGAAAATATTTGTAACCATTTTCTAAAATTCAAGTTATTTCACGCACACTACCATTTATCAGCCTACTATACTATATTTTATAGTGTATTTGTAATTATTATGACTAAAACACATGAAACATAAATTCATAACAATGTCTTCAAGATATGTACTTTTGTTATGTAGGTAAGTAAAACAAAAACTGAACCATCATTAACACGCCTATACTCTGTTTCTCTTCCTAGTGCCCTCCTGATGTTGCCTTGAAATCAATAAATGGAAAGGTTCTGGACTGCCCGGCACAATTTCTGACAATGGACCCACACCCAGAAGTGTATTTTCTCCAGGGATTCTGATGCCTGGAGTAACAGCTGGGCAATATAACAGTGGCACCAATGCCATTGCAGAATATGGGAAGAGAAACAGAAAAGAGGAGGATTAGTAACAGGTCATAATTATTGTTTAATTTAAATTTTTGAAAAAATGCAAATGCAATATGAACAGCTTAATCAGTAGCTCTAATAGGGCTATGCTAGACTAAAGTTGTGAGTTTTCAATATGAAATTAAGTGGCAAGACTGACTTTATCTCACATGCCCAAGACATTCATGCTGTCTTGTTATGCATGAGTGTGACTGTTTTTGAGACTGTGCCCTGTCCCAGGCTGGAGCCCAATGTTGCTAAAGCTTGGGTTCATATTGTCCCTGTACTAGAAATGGTAGCTACAGAAAATTGATTGATTGATGGACTAAAGCATCATGAACGATTAGCTGTGTTCTTAAATGCAATACAGTATAATGTAATGTATTAAGGTTAGTTTAAATAAAATAAACATAATTCAATGTAAATAATGAAATCAGATATTTCAAGAAAAGTGTTGACGAGTGTGAAATAACAAAAATGAGAAGAATAAACATTTAAATAAGCAGTGTAAAATGAGTTCAATTTGTTCTCAAACAATGTTGCTAAAATTCCTTGTCCAAGTAAAAAATAAAAACAATCTCAATGCTTTTGCTTTTCTGATGTCTTTTGATTTCAGAGTTTTTTCAAATGGGTGAATGCTGACAGATTCTCATCAGAGCCTTAGAGCATCACTGAAATGAAAGTAGCAGCAATGCAGAAATGAATGCTTCTGCAGTGTCTGTCCTTTGCAAACATGCCAGCCACAGGAAAGGGCGTGCCAAAAGGAAATGGCAGTCATTCACCTGCTGTCTCCATATGAAGCTGCATGAATCTTTGTGGATTATAATGAAAACACTATAAGGGCAACAGGATGGGACTTTTAGACATTTGTACATGCCCACTAAGTTCTGAAGCAAAGATTTCCCTTGCTTCTAAAGTGAGTTGAAAATATGAAACATGTGCAGACTAGCCCTTTTAGCCCTGTGATCTGCAGTTATGATTACGTTAATGCCAGTTTTTTCTCCTGTTGTTCTAAAAATGTAGTTACTATTTGGAGAGTATGACCCAAATCATAATCTGGCAAAACCTAGAGACTTGCTGCTAAGTTATAGCCTCATTTTTTTCTACAAATCCTTTATTTTACATAATGACTAAGCCTAACCCAAAAACATTGCTTGTTAATATATAAACAGAATGTTAAATATACTTGTTTTATAGTGTCTCAGGTATATGGCTTAACTCTTTCAGGGTTGATGTCGACTTTTGTCGAAAGGAGGAGTTGACGATGGTAATCAACTGTAAACTGTGACAAAACCAACCGTTATGTTTTAATTGGACTCTCGTTACTAGAAGGAAAGTTAGATTCATTGGTTTGACCGAGATTCTGTGTGCTCTTGTGAGTAGCAAGGTGCACATACCGGCAAAAATGGCATTGACATCGGGGGAGAGATCAAAGCGAATACGTAATGCAAAATACTCTGTGGATGACGTTTTGCCTATTTCAGTATCTCTGAACTGGACTAAGACTTGCCGGACTCAGTTTTTGATACAAGTGATCGAAAACGAATGTGAGGTTCCAGCTTCTGCTGATTGGTCCTCAGCTAGTCATGATACTGATAATGTTCGCCAGGGAGGACTGCCACTTAACAATGATAAAAGGTAGAAACCACATTGTAATGCACTGCGACCGTGACCCCAGCTGCTGCTGCCCCAGCCACTTGAAGACAGCCTGCCATGTCCTGTAAGCAACTAGGTGTACCCAATCATGTTAAGTTTTCTGATTATGTAATGAATTCCTTTTTTGAATAGTGACCTAATCAATGAATTGTATAAATATAGCGCAGAGGACACTTTTTTTCTTCTTCTTTGTAACATGTGGCTAACATGTTATGTACTTGTTACCTCTTGCAAGCCAGTGAAGGTGGTTGAAAGAAAACAAACTTAAAGGAAAAAGAAAATGGTCTTAAAAATTCACCAGAGGCAACATCTCATTTGCATAACCTAAAGTGCTATATAATTTGCTAGCACTTGCATTGATTTATTTATTTAACTACTTTTACCTTAGTTATTGGAGAATGGGGACATCTTTATTTAGAACTACTGTTGGAAGCTCTGCAGTACCAGGATCAAGCCTTGGCCCACTGGTTCCAGCTTCCAGGAGTGGTTCTAAATAAAGACATCCACACTCTCCACTAACTAAGGAAAAAGTAGATCGGTAGTCATACAGGTAAATCTATGCTAGTGTTGGCTAGTTAAATACCACTTTAGATCACTCCCAGTGCTGGTCAACCATACAGCACTTTGAACAGCTTTTGCAAATGAGATGTTGCCTCTGGTGAATTTTTAAGAACCATTTCTTCTTCCTTTCTTTGCTTGTTTTTTTCTTCTTTGATTCACCTTTGCTACTGTAGCTTTTCAGGCTGCTGCTGATTTTTTCCTCTACGAGTGCCACCAACCTGGAAAAGTGCCATTCGCGAGAAGCATCTTTTTATGAGTTACCCACACAGCAGTCCGGCCACATCTAGCCAACATTGTATCTTGGTGTTTATTGGGGTGCAATTTTGTATTAGGCTTTATTGTTGTAAGTTTAAAATCTGATAGATTTTCTCATCTGAGGATGTCTGCTCAATATTAAACAGATATTTATGAATACTGTTTTTGCTTTCTGGGATTCACTCCACTGGGCTGAGGCCTGATCCTACTATCATAAAGCTTCTTGGAGTGGTTCTAAATAAAGACATCCCCATTCTCCATTAAGTAGGGGAAAGGTAGCTAGGTTGTTAGATAGGGAAATTAATACCAATACTGACCCGATACAGATCACTTCCAGTACCACCCAATCACAGTTCACATTGAACAACTTATGCAAATGAAGTTTTGCCTCTGGTGAATTTTTAAGACCCATTTCTTTCTCCTTTGTTTTTCTTATTCTTCTTTGAAGCACCATTGCTGGCTTTCCAGCCTGCTGCAGTTTTTTTCCCCTATGAGTGCCACCAACCTGAAAAAGTACCATTCGCTAGAAACGTCTTTTTACAAGTTACCCCCCCCCCCCCTGCATTCCGGCCACATCTCAGTATTGCTTCTTGGTGTGTACCAGGTTGCCGTTTTTAATGTCACCTTATTCATGTCAGTTTGAAATCTGATGGACTTCTTTTTCTTCTGAGGTTGTTTGCTGTTGTCAATAAATGGGTGCTTGAAGGCGCTGTTGCCCCATGAAACCCAACAGATGGATGCTGACAGGTTTAAAAGAACTAAGAAATATTTTAATTTTTTTCTGTAAAGTGCCCCAAAGCACCTCCACCACAATAAACAGGCAGTAACTATACTAATCACACAATATTTCCACACCACAATTCTCTTCTTCTCCCAGCAGCTCCGTCACACTCCCTCCCAACTCTGGCTCGCTTGCTGGGTCTCCCATAGTCCTTTATATAGTTCTTGACCCAGAAGTGCTCCTGTCCTTCTGTCCATGTGATTCATTAGCATTTTCCGGGTCAGATGGAGATTTGTATTTTCTTCAGTCCAGAAGTACTTCTGTTCTTCCGTTCCCGTGACTTGGGAGTACTTCCGGGCTATATGGGAAACAAAAATCCCCATGTCTCCCTGCAGCGTCACACGGTGGCACCCATGGCACCCAGCAGGGCTGTGAAGCCGAACTCCATCTCCCATGGTGCCCTGCAGGAATCCGGGACACCTCTAAGCTGCAGGGAAGTCTTCATCTAGCGTCATGGATGTGTCGACCAGGTTGAGCTGCCGGCTGTCCATCATAGTTCCCCACCCTTAGCTGAGCACAGCGGGGCGCAGCGTCCAGTCCTTTGAGGGTTGTCCTCCTCCAGGAGGTGCCATTTGCTCTGGCCAGTCCGTGGCTTTGTCCTGTAAACTAATCACAGGAGAACCGTGGGGAGACACTGCACACATGTTTCACTTTCTCCCCGGTTCTCGATGGACAATTTCTCCACATATGGCCCGGCCAGCGGCATTCATAGCACAGCTGCCTTCCTCCCGATAGTCTCACCTTGTGAGACTGAAAACAGGTTGGACACGCTTGCTCCGCCCCTTTAACAGCTGAGGATGGACCGTCAGCCTTACATGGGCTCACAGTTCAGTGCTCTGTAATATCAGGAGACCCCAGTTTCTTTTCCAGGATCTCTTTTTTTAATCTGGGGCTTTATCACAGTCTGGGTCTTTCTATTTGTAAGAGAGAGGCCCTTTGCTGTGTGCACCCCTTTTGATTTAACTATACCGATCGCCGATGTCTTAAGAACCGAGCTGTTTCGAAAATCAGCACTACACCACTGTTCTGCCTCCCCCTAACCTTCCACTGGGCGATCAGTCATCAATCCCTTCTCGACTGTAGAGCTCGAGGTTACTTGACACCCGCTACTGATTAATCGCAGGGCCATTTCACTCTGTGTCCCTATTTCTTTCATGGTACCGGTTTGACCCACCTGTACCGCTGAATCCACCAACTGGGAAGGCTCCTGACCAAACCGCTACAGGTACTCTTCCATCCGTCTCAAAGGCACGTCGTCCACTGCTCCCAACTCCTCCACTATCTTCTTAATTGAAGACGCGATCTGTAAAAAAACGTTGTACGGACTGAAGTAGTTTTTCCAGCTCCCGCACATCAATATTATTATTTAAAATCGGCCGAAGGTGGGCTTGGCCATCATCAGACCCACCTCCCAGCCTTGAGCCAATGAGCATACCCATCTTTGGCGTGCTCCACTGGGTCTCGCAAGGGCGGTTGGGAATTGGAATTCCGTAAAATAGAGTTCCAGGGTGCTGCCACCGGCTGACTACGATCCGCCTGTTTCAATTTATTGGCTGACCATTCAGTCACGTCCCGGAACTCTTTACCTTCATATTTGGCAGGCGGTGCTTCGCTTGCCTCCTCTTTCCCCTTCAGGGAGTCTGAATCCATCAGGGAAATGACAACCTCACCTACAGGATGGCGTTGACCTTCTCCTTCTCACAATCCTTCAGGGCAGGTCACGTGTCCCGCTTTGGAAAACTGCAGGAAACCCTCCTTGTCACTCGGCTGACTGTCGGAGAGGCATTCCTTGTCTTCAGGTTTGTACCGGGCTCCTCGCCATTCTTCCGGATCATCATCATCTGTGAGGTACGTGCACGGGACAAAATTCATCAATTCAAAAAAGTTCTCTAGTCCTTCTCCCTCACGTACCTCATCCTGGACATAGTTGTCCGGAAGCTTTCTTTACCGAAGACGGCTGCCTCTTCCCGTCTCTACTCTGATGCTGACATTGAGGGCTTGTTTTTCAGCAGTCTTGCTGATTTGTCTCGGTCTCTTCTTACCCATGATGGCCGGAAAAGTAAGGTGAAGGTTTGTTTGCAGTCCCTCGTGTCTCAGTGCTGCCTGTTGAGTTTGCGTCCACATTAATATTAAAGGGTTTTCTGACCAAAACAGACGTCCAGAATCCTGCCGACTAGGCCAATGTCAACAAATGGATGCTTGAGGGTGCTGTTGCCCCCTGAAATCCAACAGACAGATGCCGACACAGGTTTAAAAACACTAAGAAGTAATTTAATTTTCTTCTTCAAAGTGCCCCAAAGCACCTCCACCACAATAAACATGCAGTAACTATAATAATCACACAATATTTCCACACCACAATTCTCCTCCTCTCCTCCCAGCAGCTCCGTCACACTCCCTCCCAACTCCGGCTCACTTGCTGGGTCTCCCATAGTCCTTAGTATAGTTCTTGACCCGGAAATGCTCTTGTCCTTCTGTCCATGTGATTCATTAGCACTTCCGGGTTAGATGGAGACTTGTATTTTCTTCAGCCCAGAAGTACTTCTGTTCTTCCATTCCCGTGAATTGGGAGTACTTCCTGTCCATATGGGAAACAAAAATCCCCATGTCTCCCTGCAGCGTCACATGGCGGCACGCACGGCACCCAGCAGGGCTGTGAAGCAGATCTCCATCTCCCATGGTGCCCTGCGGGAATCTAGGGCACCTCTAAGCTGCAGGTAAGTCTCCATCTAGTGTCCTGGATGTGTTGGCCAGGTTGAGCTGCCGGCCATCCATCACACTGTGTATTAAATATGTTTTTGAGAATGCTGGTACTGCTCTCTGGGATTTGCTCTACTGGGCCTAGGTCTGATGCTTTTAAAGCAGAGCTACCATGAGTGGTTCTAAATAAAGACATCCCCACTCTCCTTTAAGTAAGGAAAAGGTAGCTAACTATGGAGTTAGGTAAGAAAATCAGTGTTAATGCTGACCAGTCAGTACTGTTCACAAGAATAGTCTTTCAATGAGTTACCCAGCCCGCAGTCCCGCTACGTCCAACCAACGTTGCATCTTGGTGTTTACTGGGTTGCAATTTTGTAAGCGGTCTCATTCCTATCAGTTTGGTATTTGACAGCCTTCCTTGTCTGAGGTGGTCTGCTGAGTGTTGAGCAGGTGTTTGGGAATATTGGTTTTGCTCTGTGGTGGTTCACTGCACTGGGCCAAGGCTGGATACTGGTTTTGCAGAGCTTCCAGAAGTAGTTCTAAATGAAGACATCCTCACTGTCCATTACCTAAAAAAAAAGTATATGAGTAGTTAGACAGGTAAATTGATGCTAGCGCTGGCCAGTTATATACCACTTTAGATCACACAATCATATAGTACTCTAAAACAGAACCACCTTCTTTATCAGTTAGAAACTGTCCTACACAGTAAACTCTATTAGGAAACTAATTTTCAATTGCCATACAAGTAGTTTCAGCACAGTGAAGGTAAGGAATGTTTTGTAATGCTCTACTTCAAAATTGCACAATGCGTTTCAACTAAGAGTGACATGTTGAAGTGTTCCATGAGAAACAGTTTAGAAATCACCAGAACAGTTCATTCCCATTAGGGATTTAGGATTTATATCATGTAGCACTGTTTTCACCGTAATTTAACAGGTTTGACAGATGGCCGGGGCCCATGTTTGGCCGGGATGCCCCTTCACCACATCTGGCAGGGGGACAAGGGTGGGAAGCCCAGTATCTCCCCCTGGACACTAGATGGCAGCCTCACTGGGTTGCAGTGGTGCCTCGGACTCCCCCAGGGCTTCATGGGGGTTGAAGTTCTGTGCAGCTCTGTGGGGTTCCACAGACACCGCCAGGGGGTGCTGCAGCAGGAGCTGCTGGCCACTTTTGGGCACTGGTTTCACCTTACCCAGAAGTGCAACCGGATGTCACCAATCAAGCACCTGGAGCACTTCCGGGAACCCAATAAAAGGGAGCCAGCGACCACCACTCAGCGACCAGAATTGGAAGGAAGACAACGAGGTTGCCAGGGAGAAGTGGTGGAGGAAGGAAACTGTGTGTATTTGTGTACTGTGCTTTGGGACTGTGTTGTGGCTGGAGGGATTTATGGGGAAGACGTGCCTTCTAGCTGAAGAAAAATAAATAGTTTATTCTATTTTATCCGTGCCTCCCGTGTGTCAGGTCGGGCGCAATTCTTACACAGGGCATTGAGTTTATACGTGAATCTAACTTGAGTGAAGTACATTGCATTACAGGAGAATAAAAACACAGAGAGACAATCAGTTTTACATTGTGGCAGGAGGCTGGGGGGCAGACGCAGCCGGGACGCCTGGAAGGAGGTCTACACTTCCCCCGGGCCATGAGGGGGCAACCGCCCTAGATAAAGAGGGAACCACGGGGACAGAGCAAGGAGGCTCAGACCCGTTGGGGCCCGTGGCCACCGCCAGGGGGCGCTCCAAGCTTCGTGGATCCTGGGAGATCTGCACTTCCAACACACCTGGGAAGGTGGAGGAAATACATTCCAGGGACGCCCGAACTGCTTCCGGGTGCTCCTGTGGCACTTCCACCACACCAGCAAGTGCCGCAGGAAGCTCATCAACAAGCACCTGGAGCACATCTGGGTGACAATAAAAGGGGCCGCCTTCCTACAGTTTGGGAGCAAGAGTCGGTAGCTGGAGGTGGAGAAAGCTCCAGTGACAGAGGGAAGAAAGGCGGCCCAAGTATGTTTGAAAGGAACGTGGTTGGGATTGTTAGATGCTGGAAGCACTGTGGGTGTGTTGGGGCTTTATAAGAAATAAATGTGTGTGTTTTGTATGGATACTGGCGCCTGTCTGATGGTGTTCGGACCAGTTCTCACAATACCTTGTTCAACAGCCAGAACCTGATCTGTACAGTCAAGTTCTTTTAGGAAACTGCTTTTCACATGCATCAAAACTTGATCCAGTACATTGAAGGTTTTAACTTTGAGTTACCTTATTCAGTGTAGCAAATTGCGTTTCAAAGGTGAAAACAACTAAATGTGAGATCTTGAGTTGTACGTTGAGTTGCAATTAGGAAATGATCTAAAAAGTTAATTCCCATTAGGAAACTGTTTTTTTTGCGTTACAAGAGCTGAAAAGCACTCCAGATGATAATAAGTGTTACAGCTTATTTATCACGTAGAAACTGATCTACACAGTAAAGTTCTGTCACATGTGTAACTCGTAGGTGCCGAGGGGCAGGATCCCAGTTGGTGGTTTGGAGACGCCTGTCCGTGGTGTGACGGCACAGCGAGCTCCGATGGGAACGACGCCAACCTGGGGCCCATGTTCAACCCCAGAAATTGGTCGGGCAATGAGAGCCCGGATGACCTCCCCGGCGCGGGTTTTCCTCAGGAGGAGGAACTCCTCCCATGTGGCAGGTAGGGGGGTGGAGGGTGTGTGTCAACTCCCTGCTGATAAAAGAATACAGGCGGGGGCGACGAAACCTCCATCCCGATCCCGAAGAACACCCGAGGGTGCCAGCGAAGAAGGAGCAGGGCCTCAACGGCTCACAGTAGGCAGTGCTGGACAAGGTAAGTCCAAGTCGACTGCCGGCCGATGAAACTAACATCCTGTCGGCTGTAGGAAACCTGGAGGATGTCCTCCAACCCATTGTGGTGCCCGACGCCGAGGAGGACTGGTGGAGGGCTTGTGGATCCTCCGGAACACGAGGGGGCGTCCTCCCTTGTTGCTGTGGGGACCACCGCTAGGGGGTGCCCCAATGCCTTGGGAGTGTTGGACCTCAGTACTTCCGCCACACCGAGAAGTGCTGGGGGGAAGAGAATTGGAGACACCCGGTGGACTTCCGGTTTCACCACTGGAGCTTCCGCCACACAGGGGTGTGGCTACGAGCCCTCAGGATGCAGCTGGAGCCCTTCCGGGGTGAATTAAAGGGGCCGCCTCCCTCCAGTCAGGGGCAAGAGTCGAGAGGAAGAAGACGAAGCTTGGTGGAGAGGAGTGGAGGCGGACCAGAGACTAAGAAGGCATTGTGAGTGTGGCCAAGGACTTAAAGGGGTGTTTGGTGCGGAGGCACTGGGATTGTGCAATTGACCTTTGTATATAATGTACAATAAACGTGTGTGTGGTGAAAACATCGTGTCTGCCTGTCTGTGTCCGGGCTGTTCCCCACAATGGCATCCCAAATGGGACTCTCTGCCTGGTACAAGGCAGGGACCCCAAAAAAATAATTTTGTGGGCAGTCCGAAGCAGCAGGTTAGCCCATACACGTGCCATGGGAGCGGTGCATGCACAACCCCGCGTGAGTGAATCTCGTGGCCCGCCACCGGTCCACTAAACGGCCAGATTCCCCTGGTGCGGGGAAAAGATCAAGGACATTGCCAGAGTTCAGCGAGCTCCAGCAGGCACACTGTCGCCGAGGACGTCCGAGACGGCAGCGTGGTGAAGACGGCGCCTCAGAGAAAGAAGACCCAGGAGGTGAGTGCCCTGCCCAATGGCAATCGGCCCTGCGGGGGCAAACTTACCTTTTGTGTTACAAGCAGGGACTGCCTGGGTCTGCGTCAGTGGCAGAAGTATGCCGATCCTCAGGCTGTCGTCGGCGCCAAAGCGGCAGCAGGCAGTGCCATGAGAACGGAGTCGCTGCAGCTCGACAAGCAGCAGCAGGTGCTAGGCTCCAGGAAGGCACGTCGCCGCACCAGGAGAAAGAGAAACAGAGCCAACCGGAAGTCACTCCCAGTGACAGACTCAGGATTGGGCTGTGTGTCTTGCGTGTCCACCGATGATTGGATGAAGGCGGGCCCAAGGAATGTCAATCCCGGGCTGAGGAAGGACCTGACGGGGCCTGTGGGTGAATGCCGGTTCCTCCAACAGCAGAGGGCTGGAGACAGTACGCACACTCTGCTGGGCGAACATCGGTGCAGGGGTTTCCTTCCTGTATCCGGACCTGCAGGGATCGCACCAGAGGGGAGCGGTGTTACTACGAGTGTCAACAGCCGTGGCCATGGCTGAATGTCTTGTCCGTGGACTACGCATCAGGGCAGAAACCTCTTCTGTATTTTTTGTTTCAAGACGGAGCTGTGGACCAAAGGACGCCGACTCCCCATCCTGGAGGAGACCAGCCCTCGCGGGACAAGCCGCTGTGCCCCACAGGGCTCTCAAAACACAGAACTTAACACAAAACACATCACTTAACAGGAGTCCAATTAAAAACAGAAGTTGGTTGATTCAAAAATCTGCAGCCACAGAGTGCCCCAAGACCGAGGTTTGGAAACACAGCATTAGGGAATGTTATAAATCATGTAGAAATGTTTTCACATCAGTATTTTGACAGGGCACTGAGTTATAGTTGAATGTAACTTGAATTCAGAAGAGCGTGTTTCATAGAAAAATTTTCAGACATCCTTCAGCCTGGAAGACCTATGGGACTGAGGCTGGGCCTGTCGTTCCCGGAGAAAAACCGTCACCCCTACGTTAAATCTGCCTCATGCCAGTAGACCTCAAGCCGCGGCCCTTCTGGATAGTTTCCTAATTGTTACTCAAGGTACACTTCAACATCTCACATTCACTTGTGTTACCCATTGAAACACATTGGGCGAAAATGAATTGGAGTGTTAAACAATGTTCCTTATGTTCTAGGAGTTGGAACCATGTCTATCTATCACACGTGTAAAGTAGGATCTTAACAGATCTTTACTATTTAGATCAGTTTCTACATGATGAACCAGCTGTAACAATTCTTATCACTTGCATTGCTTATCAGCTCTTGAAACACTCTTTTCTGCATTCATGTTCCATTTAACTATAACTCAGTGCACCTTTCACAATACTGATGTGAAAACAGTATTTATTCATCTAAATGATAGAAAACAAAGAATACAAAGTTCGCAAATCGCTGAAAGCTGTTTCGATGGTTTCCTAAGTGTTTCTCAAGGTACACTTTAACATCTCACATTCACTTGTTTTAGCCATTGAAACGCATTGGGCGAAACAGAAATGGACTGTTACACAATGTTCCTTAACTTCTATGTGTGGAAACAACTTCTATCGCATGTGAAATGTAGGTTAATAACAGAATTTTACTGTGTAGATCAGTTTCTTCGTGATTAGCAAGCCGTAACAATTCCAATCATATGGACTGCTTTTCAGCTCTTGAAACGCGCGCGTTGTGAATTCATCTTAAATTCAAATATAACTCCGTGCCCCGTGAAAACACTGATCTAAAACTGCTCTAAATGATTGAAAACATAGTTCCCTAATGGTTAAGAACTGTTTGGATAGTTTCATAAATGTTACTCAAGGAAAACTTCAACATTTAACATTCACTTCTTTACCATTGAAACGCTTTGGGCGAAACTGAATTGGATTCTTACACAATGTTCCTTATGCTCTAGGTTTTGGAACCATCTGTATCTCACGTGAAAAGTATTCTCCTAATAGAACTTTATTGCACAGATCAGTTTCTACTTGATGAAACATCTGTAACAGTTCTTATCGTTGGCAGTGCTTTTCAGCTCTTGTAACGTGCTATTCTGCATTCAAGTTCCAATCATATACAGCTTCTATGTATGGAAAACACTTGTATCACATGTGCAATGTAGGTTCCTACTGAATTTTACTGTGTAGATCAGTTTCTACGTGATTAACAAGCTGTAACACACCCAATAGGAGTGGGCATAAATGATGTTGTGTTTACACACATAGAAGTTAAGGAACATGAGTAACACTGAACTTCTTTCTCACCCAATGCGTTTCAATGGGGAAAACAAATGAATTTGAGATGTTGATGTGTACCTTGAGTAACACTTAGGAAACCATCCAAACAGTTCTTACCCATTAGGGAACTATGTATTACATCATTTAGAACAGTTCTACATCAGTATTTTCACGGGGCCCTGAGTTATAGTTGAATGTAACTTGAATTCGTAATGGCTCGTTTCAAGAGCTGAAAAACACCCCATATCCTAAGAAGTGTTACGGCTTGTTAATCTAGTAGAATCTGATCTGCACAGTAGAATTCTGTTGGAATCCATCATTTCAGATGTGATACAAGTGTTACCCACACATAGAAGTTAAGGAACATTGAAACGCATTGGGTGAAAATGAAGTTGAGTGTTACTCAATGTGGAAAGCAAGTGAATTTGAGATGTTGATGTGTACCTTGAGTAACACTAAGGAATCCATCGAAACAGTTCTTAAACATTAGGGAATAATGTATTACATCATTTAGAACAGTTTTACGTCAGTATTTTCATGGGGCAGTGAGTTATAGTTGAATGTAACTTGAATTCACAATAGCGCGTCTCAAGAGCTGAATAACACGCCAAATGAGAAAAAGTGTCATGGTTGGTTAATCTAGTAGAATCTGATCTACACAGTGGCGTTCTGTTAGAATCCATCATTTCACATGTGATACAAGTGGTTTGCACACATAGAAAAACACTCCAAATGATAAAAAGTGTCATGGCTTGTTAATCTGGTAGAATCTGATCTACACAGTGGAATTCTGTTAGAATCCATCATTTCACATGACATACAAGTGGTTTGCACACATTGAAGTTAAGGAACATTGTGGAACACTCAACTTCAGTTTCGCCCAATGCGTTTCAATGGGGAAAACAAGTGAATTTGAGATGTTGATGTGTACCTTGAGTAACACTTAGGAAACCATCCAAACAGTTCTTACCCATTAGGGAACTATGTATTACATCATTTAGAACAGTTCTACATCAGTATTTTCACGGGGCACTGAGTTATGTAACTTGAATTCGTAATGGCTCGTTTCAAGAGTTGAAAAACACTCCATATCCTAAGAAGTGTTACGGCTTGTTAATCTAGTAGAATCTGATCTACACAGTAGAATTCTGTTAGAATCCATGATTTCACATGTGTTACAAGTGATTTGCACACATAGAAGTTAAGGAACATTGAGGAACACTCAATTTCACTTTCGCCCAATGCGTTTCAATGGGGAAAACAAGTGAATTTGAGATGTTGATGTGTACCTTGAGTAACACTTAGGAAACCATCCAAACAGTTCATACCCATTAGGGAACGATGTATTACATCATTTAGAACAGTTTTACATCAGTTTTTTAACGGGGCACTGAGTTATAGTTGAAGGTAACTTGAATTCATAATAGTGCGTTTCAAGAGCTTGTAACTGCCGACCTCTTACCCGGCCGGCAACTACACCTACAAGACCTGTGGCCTGGATAATTTACTGAGCTGAATCTAAAATATCAAGCCGTACCTCTAACAAATAAAAATTTTCCCCACAATCAACGGTTTAATTAAGGTCACAAAAACAGATGATATGTAAAATAGGTGCGTAATTATATTAAACGAGCAACGACTAGAAGACAAAATGCGCAATAAATATATATATATATCCCTCCACCAAAGCAACACCACCATATATATACACACACACACGCAATAAACCCTCCCTTGCCCCTGTAACATATAACAAACAATACAATTACCAAAAACTGAATGATATACTGGAATGAATGTGAACTTGAGTCCGGTTATAAAAAACTATCCTGAATACGGTTGACTGAATTAGCAAAAAATGAGTCGTTTGATTTTCCCTGGACAAAATGGAGCAGCCTCACCGGGAATCCTCGGTGCGTGGTGGATGATTAATTCCGAAACCGGGGTGTCTCGTGATGAGGATCTTGAAGCAAGTCCGGCGGATAGAAAAACAAACGATGGAAATGCACGATGGGGAATATGACAGGTACAGACGGCTCGTGGTCGTGAATGTGAAAAATCTCCTTCCTTCCTCTTCTCTCCTCTTCTTCTCTCCCTGATTACTTAAATAGTCCTGAGATAGATGTAATTGAATAATAGCAAACAGGTGGTTTTCCAGGATTGGGAATGCGGTCTCCTCCCATTTTCCGTCCCCCTTTACGGGGACGACATTCACTGACACACAAACAGCAAACGGGATGATGGAAACAAGACGCACATGGTACTAACACTGACAACACTTATTACTATGTAGCCCCGCTACAAGCTGAAAAACAATCCAAATGATAGGAAGTGTTACGGCTTCTTAGTCTAGTAGAATCTGATCTACACAGTAGAATTCTGTTTGAATCCATCATTACACAAGAGATACAAGTGGTTTGCACACATAGAAGTTAAGGAACATCGAGTAACACCCAACTTCAGTTTCGCCCAATGCGTATCAATGGGGAAAACAAGTCAATTTGACATGTTGATGTGTACCTTGAGTAACACTTAGGAAACCATCCAAACAGTTCTTACCCATTAGGGAACGATGTATTACATCATTTAGAACAGTTTTACATCAGTTTTTTAACGGGGCACTGAGTTATAGTTGAAGGAAACTTGAATTCATAAGAGTGCGTTTCAAGAGCTTGTAACTGCCGACCTCTTATCCGGCCGGCAACTACACCTGCAAGACCTGTGGCCTGGATAATTTACTGAGCTGAATCTAAAATATCAAGCCGTACCTCTAACAAATAAAAATTTTCCCCACAATCGACGGTTTAATTAAGCTCACAAAAACAGATGATATGTAAAATAGGTGCGTAATTGTATTAAACGAGCAACGACTCAAAGACAAAATGCACAATAAATATATATATATATATCCCTCCACCAAAGCAAAACCATATATATACAAACACACACACACAATAAATCCTCCCTTGCCCCTGTAACGTATAACAAACAATACAAATACCAAAAACTGAATGATATACGGAAATGAATGTGAACTTGAGTCCGGTTATAAAAAACTATCCTGAATACGGTTGACTGAACTAGCAAAAAATGAGTCGTTTGATTTTCCCTGGACAAAATGGAGCAGCCTCACCGTGAATCCTCGGTGCGTGGTGGATGATTAATTCCGACACCGGGGTCTCTCTTGATGAGGTTCTTGAAGCAAGTCCGGCGGATAGAAAAACAAACGATGGAAATGCGCGATGGGGAACATGAGAGGTACACATGGCTTGTGGTCGAGAATGTGAAAAATCTCCTTCCTTCCTCTTCTCTCCTCTTCTTCTCTCCCTGATTACTTAAATAGTCCTGAGATGGATGTAATTGAATAATAGCAAACAGGTGGTTTTCCAAAATTGGGATAGCAGTCTCCTCCCATTATCCGTCCCCCTTTATGGGGACGACATTCACTGACACACAAACAGCAAACGGGATGATGGAAACAAGACGCACATGGTACTAACACTGACAACACTTATTACTATGTAGCCCCGCTACAAGCTGAAAAACAATCCAAATGATAGGAAGTGTTACAGCTTGTTAGTCTAGTAGAATCTGATCTACACAGTAGAATTCTGTTTGAATCCATCATTTCACATGAGATACAAGTGGTTTGCACAAATAGAAAAACACTCCAAATGAGAAGAAGTGTTACGGCTGGTTAATCTAGTAGAATCTGATCTACACAGTAGAATTCTGTTAGAATCCATGATTTCACATGTGATACAAGTGATTTGCACACATAGAAGTTAAGGAACATTGAGGAACACTCAACTTCACTTTCGCCCAATGAGTATCAAAGGGGAAAACAAGTGAATTTGAAATGTTGATGTGTACCTTGAGTAACACTTAGGAAACCATCCAAACAGGTCTTACCCATTAGGGAACTATGTATTACATCATTTAGAACAGTTTTACATCAGTTTTATCACGGGGCACTGAGTTATAGTTGAACATAACTTGAATTAACAATGGCGCGTTTCAAGAGCTGAAAAACAATCCAAATGAGAAGAAGTGTTACTGCTGGTAAATCTAGTAGAACCTAATCTAAACAGTAGAATTCTGAAAGAATCCATCATTTCATGTGAATCAAGTGGTTTGCACACATAGAAGTTAAGGAACACTCTACTTCAGTATCGCCCAATGCGTTTCATTGGGGAAAACAAGTGAATTTGAGATGTTGATGTGTACCTTGAGTAACACTTAGGAAACCATCCAAACAGTTCTTACCCATTAGGGAACTATGTATTACATCATTTAGAACAGTTTTATATCACTATTTTCACGGGGCACTGAGTTATAGTTGAATGTAACTTGAAATCACAATGGCGCGTTTCAAGAGCTGAAAAACACTCCAAATGACAAAAAGTGTTACGGCTGGTTAATCTAGTACAATCTGATTTACAAAGTGGAATTCGGTTAGAATCCATCATTTCACATGACATACAAGTGGTTTCCACACACAGAATTTAAGGAACACTCAACTTCAGTTTCGCCCAATGCGTTTCATTGGGGAAAACAAGTGAATTTGAGATGTTGATGTGTACCTTAAGTAAAACTTAGGAAACCATCCAAACAGTTCTTACCCATTAGGGAACTATGTATTACATCATTTAGAACGTTTTACATCAGTTTTTTCACTGGGCATTGAGTTATAGTTGAATGTAACTTGAATTCACAATAGCGCGTTTCAAGAGCTGAAAAACACCCGAAATGATAAAAAGTGTCAAGGACTGTTAATCTAGTAGAATCTGATCTACTCAGTGGAATTTTGTTAGAATCCATCATTTTACATGACATAGACGTAGTTTCCACACACAGAAGTTAAGGAACATTGAGTAACACCCAACTTCAGTTTCGCCCAATACGTTTCAATGGGGAAAACAAGTGAATTTGAGATGTTGATGCGTACCTTGAGTAACACTTAGGAAACCATCCAAACAGTTCTTACCCAATAGCGAAGTATGTATTACATCATTCAGACCAGTTTTACATCAGTATTTTCACGGGGCATTGAGATATAGTTGAAAGTAACTTGAATTCACAATTGCGCCTGTCAAGAGCTGAAAAACACTCCCAATGATAGAAAAGTGTGTCGGCAGTTTAATCTAGTAGAATCTGATCTGCACAGTAGAATTCTGTTATAATCCATCATTTCACATGAGATTCAAGTGGTTTCCACACATAGAAGTTAAGGAACATTGAGGAACACTCAACTTCATTTTCACCCAATGCGTTTCAATGGGGAAAACAAGTGAATTTGAGATGTTGATGTGTACCTTGAGTAACAGTTAGGAAACCATGCAAACCGTTCTTACCCATTAGGGACCTATGTTTTACATCATTTAGAACAGTTCTACATCAGTATTTTCACCAGTATTGTTGAATGTAACTTGAAATCACAATGGCGAGTTTCAAGAGCTGAAAAACACTCCAAATGATAAGAAGTGTTACTGCTGGTTAATTTAGTAGAATCTGATCTACACAGTAGAATTCTGTTAGAATCCATAATTTCACAAGTGGTTTGCACAATTAGAAGTTAAGGAACATTGAGTAACACCCAACTTCAGTTTCGCCCAATACGTTTCAAAGGGGAAAACAAGTGAATTTGAGATGTTGATGCGTACCTTGAGTAACACTTAGGAAACCATCCAAACAGTTCTTACCCAATAGCGAAGTATGTATTACATCTTTCAGACCAGTTTTACATCAGTATTTTCACGGGGCACTGAGTTATAGTTGAAAGTAACTTGAATTCACAATTGCGCTTTTCAAGAGCTGAAAAACACTCCCAATGACAAGAAGTGTTACTGCTCGTTAATCTAGTAAAATCTAATCTACACAGTAGAATTCTGTTAGAATCCATCATTTCACAAGTGGTTTGCACACAAAGAACTTAAGGAACATTGAGTAACACTCATCTTCAGTGTCGCCCAATGCGTTTCAATGGGGAAATCAAGAAAATTTGAGATAATGATGTGTACCTTGAGTAACACTTAGGAAACCATCCAAACAGTTCTTACCCATTAGGGAACTATGTATTACATCATTTAGAACAGTTTTACATCAGTTTTTTCACTGGGCATTGAGTTATAGTTGAATATAACTTGAATTCACAATGGCGCGTTTCAAGAGCTGAGAAACACTCTAAATGATTAAAAGTGTCAAGGCTGGTTAATCTGGTAGAGTCTGATCTACACAGTAGAATTCTGTTAGAATCCATCATTTCACATGTGATACAAGCGGTTTGCACACATAGAAGTTAAGGAACACTCAGCTTTAGTTTCGCCCAATGCGTTTCATTGGGGAAAACAAGTGAATTTGAAATGTTGGTGTACCTTGAGTAACACTTACGAAACCATCCAAACAGTTCTTACCCATTAGTGACCTATGTATTTCATCATTTAGAACAATTTTACATCAGTATTTCCACGGGGCACTGAGTTATTGTTGAATGTAAATTGAAATCAAAATGGCACGTTTCAAGAGATGTAAAACACTCCAAATGATAAAAAGTGTCATGGCTTGTTAATCTAGTAGAATCTGATCTACTCAGTGGAATTCTGTTAGAATCCATCATTTTACATGACATAGACGTGGTTTCCACAATTAGAAGTTAAGGAACATTGAGTAACACCGAAACTTCAGTTTCTCCCAATGCGTTTCAATGGGGAAAACAAGTGAATTAGAGATGTTTATTTGTACCTTGAGTAACACTTAGGAAACCATCCAAACAGTTCTTACCCATTAGGGAACTATGTATTACATCATTTAGAACAGATTTACATCAGTATTTTCACCGGGAACTGAGTAATTGTTGAATGTAACTTGAAATCACAATGGCGCGTTTCAAGAGCTGAAAACCACTCCAAATGATAAGACGTGTTACTGCTGGTTAATCTAGTAAAATCAAATCTACACAGTAGAATTTTGTTAGAATCCATCATTTCACAAGTGGTTTGCACACAAAGAACTTAAGGAACATTGAGTAACACTCATCTTCAGTTTCGCCCAATGCGTTTCAATGGGGAAAGGAAGTGAATTTGAGATGCTGATGTGTACCTTGAGTAACACTTAGGAAACCATCCAAACAGTTCTTACCCATTAGGGAACTTTGTATTTCATCATTTAGAACCGTTTCACTTCAGTATTTTCAAGGTACCCTGAGTTATAGTTGAATGTAACTTGATTTCACAATGGCACGTTTCAAGAGCTGAAAAACACTCCAAATGAGAAGTGTTACTGGTGGTTAATCTAGTAGAATCTAATCTACACAGTAGAATTTTGTTAGAATCCATCATTTCACATGTGATAGAAGTGGTTTGCACACATAGAAGTTATGGAACATTGAGGAACATTCAACTTCAGTTTCGCCCAAAGCGTTTCATTTCGGAAAACAAGTGAATTTGAGATGTTGATGTGTACCTTGAGTAACACTTAGCAAACCATCAAAACAGTTCTAACCCATTAGGGAACTATGTATTTCATCATTTAGAACTGTTTCACTTCAGTATTTTCAAGGTACCCTGAGTTATAGTTGAATGTAACTTGAATTCACAATGGCACGTTTCAAGAGCTGAAAAACACTCCAAATGAGAAGTGTTACTGCTGGTTAATCTAGTAGAATCTGATCTACACAGTAGAATTAATCATTTCACATGTTATACAAGTGGTTTGCACACATAGAAGTTAAGGAACACTCAACTTCAGTTCCTCCCAATCCGTTTCAATGGGGAAAACAAGTGAATTTGAGATGTTGATGTGTACCTTGAGTAACACTTAGGAAACCATACAAACAGTTCTTACCAAATAGGGAACTATGTATTACATCATTCAGTCCAGTTTTACATCAGTGTTTTCACGGGGCACTGAGTTATAGTTGAAAGTAACTTGAATTCACAATTGCGCCTTTCAAGAGCTGAAAAACACTCCAAGTGATAACAAGTGTTACGGATGGTTAATCTAGTAGAATCTAATCTACACAGTAGAATTCTGTTAGAATCCATCATTTCACAAGTGGTTCGCACACAAAGAACTTAAGGAACATTGAGTAACACTAATCTTCAGTTTCGCCCAATGCGTTTCAAAGGGGAAATCAGGTGAATTTGACATGTTGATGTGTACCTTGAGTAACACTTAGGAAATCATCCAAACAGTTCTTACCCATTAGGGAGCTATGAATTACATCATTTAGAACAGTTCTACATCAGCATTTTCATGGGGCCCTGAGTTAAAGTTGAATGTAACTTGAATTCATAATGGCGCGTTTCAAGAGCTGAAAAACACTCCAAATCAGAAGAAGTGTTACGGCTGGTTAATCTAGTAGAATCTGATCTACACAATTGAATTCTGTTAGAATCCATCATTTCACATGTGATACAAGTGGTTTCCACACATAGAACTTAAGGAACGTTGATGAACACTCAACTTCATTCTCGCCCAATGCGTTTCAATGGGGAAATCAAGTGAATTTGAGATGTTGATGTGTACCTTGAGTAATACTTAGGAAACCATCCAAATAGTTCCTACCCATTAGGGAACTTTGTATTAAATCATTTAGAACAGTTCTACATAAGTATTTTCATGGGGCACTGTGTTATATTTGAATGTAGCTTGAATTCCTAATGGCTCGTTTCAAGAGCTGAAAAACACTCTGAATGATAAAAAGTGTCAAGACTGGTTAATCTAGTAGAATCTGATCTACACAGTAGAATTCTGTTAGAATCCATCATTTCACATGTGATACAAGCGGTTTGCACACATAGAAGTTAAGGAACTTTGAGTAACACTCAACTTCATTTTCACCCAATGCGTTTCAAAGGGGAAAACAGGTGAATTTAAGATGATGTGTACCTTGAGTAACACTTAGGAAACCATCCAAACAGTTATTACCCATTAGGGAACTACTTATTACATCATTTAGAACAGTTTTACATTAGTATTTTCACGTGGGACTGAGATATAGTTGAATGTAACTTGAATTCACAATGGCGCGTTTCAAGAGCTGAAAAACACTCCAAGTGATATCAAGTGTTACGGATTGTTAATCTAGTAGAATGTGATATACACAGTTAAATTCTGTTAGAATCCATCATTTCACATGTGATACAAGTGGTTTCCACACATAGAAGTTAAGGAACATTGAGTAACACTCAACTTCAGTTTCGCCCTATGCCTTTCAATGGGGAAAAAAAGTGAATTTGAGATGTTGATGTGAACCTTGAGTAACACTTAGGAAACCATCCAAACAGTTATTACCCATTAGAGAAGTATGTATTACATCATTTGGAACAGATTACATCAGTATTTTCATGGGGAACTGAATTAAACTTGAATATAACTTGAATTCACAATGGTGCGTTTCAAGAGCTGAAAAACACTCCAAGTGATAACAAGTGTTATGGCTGGTTAATCTAGTAGAATCTGATCTACACAGTTAAATTCTGTTAGAATCCATCATTTTACATGTGATACAAGTGGTTTCCACACAAAGAAGTTAAGGAACATTTTTGAAACTCATTGGGCAAAACTGAAGATTGAATGTTACTATGTTCCTTAACTTCTATATGTGGAAACCACTTGTATCATATGTGAAATGATGGATTCTAACAGAATTTAACTGTGTAGATCAGATTCTACTAGATTAACTAGCCGCAACACTTGTTTTCACTTGGAGTGTTTTTCAGCTCTTGAAACGCGCCATTGTGAATTCAAGTTACATTCAACTATAACTCAGTACCCCCTGAAAATACTGATGTAAAACTGTTACAAATGATGTAATACATAGTTCTCTAATGGGTAATAACTGTTTGGATGGTTTCCTAAGTGTTACTAAAGGTACAAATCTACATCTGAAATTCACTTGTTTTCCCCTTTGAAACGCATTGGGCGAAACTGATGTTGATTGTTACTCAATGTTCCTTAACTTCTATGTGTGGAAACCACGTCTATGTCATGTAAAATGATGGATTCTAACAGAATTCCACTGAGTAGATCAGATTCTACTAGATTAACAAGCCATGACACTTTTTATCCTTTGGAGTGTTTTACATCTCTTGAAACGCGCCATTTTGATTTCAATTTACATTCAACAATAACTCAGTGCCCCGTGAAAATACTGATGTAAAACTGTTCTAAATGATGAAATACATAGTTCACTAATGGGTAAGAACTGTTTGGATGGTTTCGTAAGTGTTACTCAAGGTACAACAACATTTCAAATTCACTTGTTTTCCCGAACTTCTATGTGTGCAAACCGCTTGTATAACATGTGAAATGATGGATTCTAACAGAATTCTACTGTGTAGATTAGATTCTACTAGTTTTACCAGCAGTAACACTTCTTCTCATTTGCATTGTTTTTCAGCTCTTGAAACGCGCCATTGTTAATTCAAGTTATATTCAACTATAACTCAGTGCCCCCTGAAAATACTCATGTAAAACTGTTCTAAATGATGTAATACATCGTCCCCTAATGGGTAAGAACTGTTTGGATGGTTTCCTACGTGTTACTCAAGGTACACATCATCTCAAATTCACCTGTTTTCCCATTGAAACGCATTGGGTGAAAATGAAGTTGAGTGTTACTCAAAGTTCCTTAACTTCTATGTGTGGCAACCACTTGTATCACATGTGAAATGATGGATTCTAACAGAATTCCACTTTGTAGATTAGATTTTACTAGATTAACTGGCAGTAACACTTCTTGTCATTGGGAGTGTTTTTCAGCTCTTGAACGGCGCAATCGTGAATTCAAGTTACTTTCAACTGTAACTCAGTGCCCCGTGAAAATACTGATGTAAAACTGGTCTGAATGATGTAATACATAGTTCCCTAATGGGTAAGAACTGTTTGGATGGTTTCTTAAGTGTTCCTGAAGGTACACATCAACATCTCAAATTCACTTGTTTTCCCCATTGAAACGCATTGGGCGAGAATGAATTTGAGTATTCATCAACGTTCCTTAACTTCTATTTGTGGAAACCACTTATATCACATGTGAAATGATGGATTCTAACAGAATTCTATTGTGTAGATCAGATTCTACTAGATTAACAAGCCGTAACAATTGTTAGGAATTACGAATTCAAGTTACATAACTCAGTGCCACGTGAAAATACTGATGTAGAAATGTTCTAAATGATGTAATACATAGTTCCCTAATGGATAAGAACTGTTTGGATGGTTTCTTAAGTGTTAGTCAAGGTACACATCAACATCTCAAATTCACTTGCTTTCCACATTGAAACGCATTGGGTGAAAATGAAATTGAGTGTTACTCATAGTCACTTAACTTTTATGTGTGAATTACACTTGTATCATATCTGAAATGATGGATTCCAACACAATTCTACTATGTAGATCAGATTCTACTAGATTAACAAGCCGTAACAATTCTTAGGAAATATGAATTCAAGTTACATAACTCAGTGCCCTGTGAAAATAATGATGTAGAACTGTTCTAAATGATGTAATACAGAGTTCCCTAATGGGTAAGAACTTTTTGGATGGTTTCCTAAGTGTTACTCAAGGTACATATCAACATCTCAAATTCACTTGTTTTCCCCTTTGAAACGCATTGGGCGAGAATGTAGTTGAGTGTTCATCAACATTCCTTTACTTCTATTTGTGGAAACCACTTGTATCACATGTGAAATGATGGATTCTAACAGAATTCTATTGTGTAGATCAGATTCTACTAGATTAACAAGCCGTAACAATTCTTAGGAATTACGAATTCAAGTTACATAACTCATTGCCCAGTGAAAATGCTGATGTAGAACTGTTCTAAATGATGTAATACATAGTTCCCTAATGGGTAAGAACTGTTTGGATGGTTTCCTAACTGTTACTCAAGGTACACATCAACATCTCAAATTCACTTTTTTTCCCATTTGAAACGCATTGGGTGAAAATGAAGTTGAGTGTTCCTCAATGTTGCTTAACTTCTATGTGTGGAAACCACTTGAATCTCATGTGAAATGATGGACTATAACAGAATTCTACTGTGCAGATCAGATTCTACTAGATTAACCAGCCGAAACACTTCTTATCATTTGGATTGTTTTTCAGCTCTTGAAACGCGCTATTGTGAATTCAAGTTAGATTCAACTATAACTCAGTGCCCCGTGAAAATACTGATGTAAAACTGTTCTAAATGATGTAATACATAGTTCCCTAATGGGTAAGAACTTTTTGGATGGTTTCCTAATTGTTTGTCAAGATACATATCAACATCTCAAATTCACTTGTTTTCCCCTTTGAAACGCATTGGTCGAAACTGAAGTGGAGTTTTACTCAATGTTCCTTAACTTCTTTGTGTGCAAACCACTTTTGAAATGATGGATTCTAACAGAATTCTACTGTGTAGAATAGATTCTACAAGATTAACCAGCAGTAACATTGCTTGTCATTGGGAGTGTTTTTCAGCTCTTGAAAGGCGCAATTGTTAATTCAAGTTACTTTCAACTATAACTCAATGCCCAGTGAAAAAACTGATGTAAAACTGTTCTAAATGATGTAATACATTGATCCCTAATGGGTAAGAACTGTTTGGATGGTTTCCTAAGTGTTACTCAAGGTACACATCAACATCTCAAATTCACTTGTTTTCCCCAATGAAACGCATTGGGCGAAACTGAAGCTGAGTGTTCCTTAAATTCTATGTGTGGAACCACTTGTATGTCATGTGAAATGATGGATTCTAACAGAATTCCACTTTGAAGATCAGATTGTACTAGATTAACCAGCCGTAACACTCTTTGTCATTTGGAGTGTTTTTCAGCTCTTGAAACGCGCCATTGTGATTTCAAGTTACATTCAACTATAACTCAGTGCCCCGTGAAAAAACTGATGTAAAACTGTTCTAAATGATGTCATACATAGTTCCCTAATGGGTAAGAACTGTTTGGATGGATTCCTAAGTGTTACTCAAGGTACACATCAACATCTCCATTTCACCTGTTTTCCCCATTGAAACGCATTAGGGTGAAAACGAAGTTGAGTGTTACTCAAAGTTCCTCAACTTCTATTTGTGGAAACCACTTGTATCACATGTGAAATGATGGATTCTAACAGAATTCTACTGTGTAGATCAGATTCTACTAGATTAAACAGCCGTATCACTTCTTAGGATATGGAGTGCTTTTCAGCTCTTGAAACGAGCCATTACGAATTCAAGTTACATTCAACTATAACTCAGTGCCTGGTGAAAATTCTCATGTAGAACTGTTCTAAATGATGTAATACATAGTTCTCTAATGGGTAAGAACTGTTTGGATGGTTTCCTAAGTGTTACTCAAGGTACACATCAACATCTGCAATTCACTTATTTTCCACATTTATACGCATTGGGCGAAAGTGAAGTTGAGTGTTCCTCAATGTTCCTTAACTTCTATGTGTGCAAACCACTTGTATCACGAGAAATGATGGATTCTAACAGAATTCTACTGTGTAGATTAGATTTTACTAGATTTACCAGCAGTAACACTTCTTCTCATTTGGATTGTTTTTCAGCTCTTGAAACGAGCCATTGTTAATTTAAGTTACATTCATCTATAACTCAGTGCCCCCTGAAAATACTGATGTAAAACTGTTCCAAATGATGTAATACATAGTTCTCTAATGGGCAATAACTGTTTGGATGGTTTCCTAAGTGTAACTCAAGGTACACATCAACATCTCATATTCACTTGTTTTCCCCATTGAAACGCATCGGGCGAAACTGAAGTTGAGTGTTACTCAATGTTCCTTAACTTCTATGTGTGGAAACCACTTGTATCACATGTGAAATGATGGATTCTAACAGAATTTAACTGTGTAGATCAGATTCTACTAGATTAACCAGCCGTAACACTTGTTATCACTTGCAGTGTTTTTCACCTCTTGAAACGCACCATTGTGAATTTATGTTACATTCAACTATAACTCAGTGCTCCGTGAAAATACTGAGGTTAAACTGTTCTAAACGATGTAATAGATAGTTTCCTAATGGGTAAGAACTGTTTGGATGGTTTCCTAAGTGTTACTCAAGGTACACATCAATATCTCAAATTCACTTGTTTTCCCCATTGAAACGCATTGGGAGAAACTGAAGTTGAGTGATACTCAATGTTCTTTAACTTCTATGTGTGGAAACCATTTGTATCACTTGTGAGATGATGGATTCTAACAGAATTTAACTGTGTAGATCAGATTCTACTACATTGACCAGCCGTAATACGTTTTATCATTTGCAGTGTTTTTCAGTTCTTGAAACGCGCCATTGTGAATTCCTGTTACATTCAACTATAACTCAGTGCCCCGTGAAAATGCTGATGTAAAACTGTTCCAAATGATGTAATACATAGTTCTCTAATGGGCAATAACTGTTTGGATGGTTTCCTAAGTGTAACTCAAGGTACACATCAACATCTCATATTCACTTGTTTTCCCCATTGAAACGCATCGGGCGAAACTGAAGTTGAGTGTTACTCAATGTTCCTTAACTTCTATGTGTGGAAACCACTTGTATCACATGTGAAATGATGGATTCTAACAGAATTTAACTGTGTAGATCAGATTCTACTAGATTAACCAGCCGTAACACTTGTTATCACTTGCAGTGTTTTTCAGCTCTTGAAACGCGCCATTGTGAATTCCTGTTACATTCAACTATAACTCAGTGCCCCGTGAAAATGCTGATGTAAAACTGTTCTAAATAATGTAATACATAGTTCCCTAATGGTTAAGAACTGTTTGGACTGTTTCCTAAGTGTTACTCAAGGTACACATCAACATCTCAAATTCACTTGTTTTTCCCCATTGAAACACATTGAGAGAAATTGAAGTTGAGTGTTACTCAATGTTCCTTAACTTCTATGTGTGGAAACCACTTGTATCACATGTGAAATGATGGATTCTAACAGGTTAAGTCCCTGTGCTTAAAACTCATTAAAACTCATTTTAAAAAAAGTGTTTATACAACTGCTGCAATGTTACAGAGAGCGTGATTCTGAGAGACAGAGGGGGTGGGGTCTCGCGTGCTGCTGAGAGAGAGAGAGAGAGAGGGGGGGGGGGGGGGGGGCTGGGGAGGCTCCCGTGCTGCTGAGAGATGGGGGCTGGGGAGGCTCACATGCTGCTGAGAGAGAGAGAGCCTTGCTCATGCAGCTGAGCAGGGAGGCTGGGTTTTTTTCCCCCTGTGCTTAAAACTCATTTAAAAAAAGTGTTTATACACCTGCTGCAATGTTACAGAGAGAGAGAGGGCTCACGTGCTTCTGAGAGACAGAGGGGGAGCAGGCTCCCGTACTGCTGAGAGAGAGAGAGAGAGAGAGAGAGAGGGGTTGGGGAGGCTCGCGTGCTGCTGAGATAGAGAGAGAGCATGCAGCTGAGCAGTGAGCCTGGGTGTTTGTGTCATTGTTTTTCAATGTTTTTACTATTACACTGTGCATTCTATGGTGTAACGATTACCTATATTTGTGCTTAAAAATCTTTAAAAAAATATATTTACATACAGTTCGTATGGTCTGGAATGGATTAATTGTATTTACATACAATCCTATGGGGGATATTGCTTCGGTTCATGACCAAATCGGTTTACGACCAGAGGTTTGGAATGAATTATGATCGTGAACCGAGGTTCCACTGTATATTGACTCTAGAAAACATGATCAGCAAGTCTTTGATAGGCTGCAACACAATGATGAATGAACGGGCACATTTTTTTCTCACAAGCTGGGTGGGTGGGTGTTAGTTAGTTAATTAGTTACTCGAAGGATTTCAAGATTTAATATGCATAAGCGGTAACCCTGCAAAAGTAGCCCAAACCAGAAAAGACAGCTGGCAAAAAGTGGGCTCAATCAGTACTTGGATGGGAGGCTGCCAGGCAACCCCGAGTGCTGTAAGCTTTTAGCCATTAATGTTGTACTTAACCTTAGCATCAGTGTATGGCTTTAAAACGCATCTTTATCCTTTCTATTGGAAGCATGCTCCCCCTTTCTTCACTATATATTTGAACGTTAAAGGGCATTTCTTTAACTTACGGCCAAACCAGTGTGAATGCACCTGATCTCAAAAGTTAAACATGCTTGTGCTCGGCCAGTACTTGGATGGGAGATTGCCAGAGAACCCTCCAGTGCTCTAAGCTTTTGGCCATTAACGTTGTACGTAACCTCGGCATCAGTGTATGTCTTGGAAACGCATCTTCATTCTTTTTATTTGAAGCAGGCTCCCCCTTTTGTCACTATATATTGAATGTAAAGTAGCTGAGCTTTCGCTTACGGCCACACCAGTGTGAATGTACCTGATCTCGAAAGCTAAACACGCTTGGGCTCGTCAGTACTTGGATGGGAGAACATCTAGGAACCCCGAGTGCTGCAATCTTTTAGCCATTACCATTGTTCTTAACCCGCGCATCAGTGTATGTTTTGTTAACGCATCTTCATTCTTTCTATTGGAAACAGGGTCCCCCTTTCTTCACTATATACTGAACATAAGTAGCAGGGCTTTTACATACGGCCATACCATTGTGAATGCACCTCATCTCAGAAGCTAAACACACTTGGGCTCAAACAGTACTTGGATGGGAGACTGTCTGGGAACCCCAAGTGCTGTAAGCTTTATGTCATTAATGTTGTACTTAACCTCGGCATCAGTGTATGTCTTGGAAACACATCTTCATTCTTTCTGTTTGAAGCAGGCTCCCCCTTTCGTCACTATATACTGAATGTAAAGTAGCAGGGCTTTTGTTTAAGGCCACACCAGTGTGAATGCGTCTGATCTCGGAAGCTAAACACGCTTGGGCTCGGCCAGTACTTGGATGGGAGAACACCTAGGAACCCCGAGTGCTGCAATCTTTTAGCCATTACCATTGTTCTTAACCCGCGCATCAGTATATGTTTTGTTAACTCATCTTCATTCTTTCTATTGGAAGCAGGCACCCCCTTTCTTCATTATATACTGAACGTAAGTAGCAGGGCGTTTGCTTACGGCCATACCATTGTGAATGCACCTGATCTCGGAAGCTAAACACACTTGAATGGGAGACCGCCTGGGAACCCCGAGTGCTGTAAGCTTTTAACTATTAATGTTGTACTTAACCTTAGCATCAGTGTATGGCTTTAAAACGCATCTTTATCCGTTCTATTGGCAGCATGCTCCCCCTTTCTTCATTATATACTGAACGTTAAAAAGGATGGCTTTCGCTTACGGCCACACCAGTGTGAATGTGCCCGATCTCATCTGATCTTGGAAACTAAATATGTTTGGGCTCGGCCAGTATTTGGATGGAAGACCACCTGGGAATCCTGAGTGCTGTAAGCTTTTAGCCATTACCATTGTTCTTAATCCTGGAAACAGTGTATGTCTTGCAACGCATCTTCATTCTATCTATTTGAAGCACGCTCCCCCTTTCTTCAATATGTACTGAACGTATGTAGCTGGGCTTTTGTTTACGGCCACACCAAAGTGAATGCGTCTGATCTCGGAAGCTAAACACACTTGGACTCTATCAGTACTTGGATGGGAGACCGCCTGGGAACCCCGAGTGCTGTAAGCTTTATGTCATTAATGTTGTACTTAACCTTGGCATCAGTGTATAGCTTTAAAACGCATCTTTATCCTTTCTATTGGAAGCATGCTCCCCCTTTCGTCACTATATATTTGAACGTTAAAGTGCATTGCTTTTGCTTACGGCCACACCAGTGTGAATGCGCCAGATCTCGTCTGATCTCGGAAGTTAAACAAGCTTGTGTTCGGCTAGTACTTCGATGGGAGATCGCCTGAGTACCCCAGTGCTATAAGCTTTTGGCCATTAACGTTGTACTTAACCTCGGCATCACTGTTTCTCTTGGAAATGCAACTTCATCCTTTCTATTGGAAGCAGGCTCCCCCTTTCTTCACTATATACTGAACGTAAAGTAACAGGGTTTTCGCTTACGGCCACACCAGTGTGAATGCGCCGATCACGTCTGATATCGGAAGCTAAGCACACTTGGGATCGATCAGTTCTTGGATGTGGGAACCCCGTTAGCATTTAGTCATTAATGTTGTACTTAACCTTAGCATCAGTGTATGGCTTTAAAACGCATCTTTATCCTTTCTAGTGGAAGCATGCTCCCCCTTTCTTCAGTATATACTGAACGTTAAAGAGCACTGCTTTCGCTTACGGCCATACCAGTGTGAATGCGCCAGATCTCGCCTGATCTCGAATGTTAAACACGCTTGTGCCCGGCCAGTACTTGGATGAGAGATTGCCTGAGAACCCCCAGTACTCTAAGCTTTTGGCCATTAACGATGTACTTAACCTCGTAATAACCAGCCGTAACACTTGTTCTCACTTGGAGTGTTTTTCAGCTCTTGAAACGCACCATTGTGAATTCAAGTTACATTCAACTATAACTCAGTGCCCCCTGAAAATACTGATGTAAAACTGTTCCAAATGATGTAATACATAGTTTTCTAATGGGTAATAACTGGTTGGATGGTTTCCTAAGTGTTACTCAAGGTACACATCAACATCTCAAATTCACTTGTTTTCCCCATTGAAACGCATTGGGAAAACTGATGTTGATTGTTACTCAATGTTCCTTAACTTCTATGAGTGGAAACCACTTGTATCACATGTGAAATGATGGATTCTAACAGAATTTAACTGTGTAGATCAGATTCTACTAGATTAACCAGCCGAAACACTTGTTATCACTTGGAGTGTTTTTCAGCTCTTGAAACGCGCCATTGTGAATACAAGTTACATTCAACTATATCTCAGTCCCACGTGAAAATACTGATGTAAAACTGTTCCAAATGATGTAATACATAGTTCTCTAATGGGTAATAACTGTTTGGATGGTTTCCTAAGTGTTACTCAAGGTAAACATCAACATCTCAAATTCACTTGTTTTCCCCATTGAAATGCATTGGGCAAAACTGATGTTAATTGTTACTCAATGTTCCATAACTTCTATGTGTGGAAACCACTTGTATCACATGTGAAATGATGGATTCTAACAGACTTTAACTGTGTAGATCAGATTCTACTAGATTAACCAGCCGTAACACTTGTTATCACTTGGAGTGTTTTTCAGCTCTTGAAACGCGCCATTGTGAATTCAAGTTACATTCAACTATAACTCAGTGCCCCCTGAAAACACTGATGTAAAACTGTTCCAAATGATGTAATTCATAGTTCTCTAATGGGTAATAACTGTTTGGATGGTATCCTAAGTGTTACTCAAGGTACACATCAACATCTCAAATTCACTTGTTTTCCCCATTGAAACGCATTGGGCAAAACTGATGTTGATTGTTACTCAATGTTCCTTAACTTCTATGTGTGGAAACCACTTGTATCACATGTGAAATGATGGATTCTAACAGAATTTAACTGTGTAGATCAGATTCTACTAGATTAACCAGCCGTAACACGTGTTATCACTTGGAGTGTTTTTCAGCTCTTGAAACGCACCATTGTGAATTCAAGTTACATTCAACTCTAACTCAGTGCCCCGTGAAAATACTGATGTAAAACTGTTCCAAACGATGTAATACATAGTTCTCTAATGGGTAATAACTGTTTGGATGGTTTCCTAAGTGTTACTCAAGGTACACATCAACATCTCAAATTCACTTGTTTTCCCAATTGAAACGCATTGGGCAAAACTGACGTTGATTGTTACTCAATGTTCCTTAACTTCTATGTGTGGAAACCACTTGTATCACATGTGAAATGATGGATTCTAACAGAATTTAACTGTGTAGATCAGATTCTACAAGATTAACCAGCCGTAACACTTGTTATCACTTGGAGTGTTTTTCAGCTCTTGAAACGCGCCATTGTGAATTCAAGTTACATTCAACTATAACTCAGTGCCCCCTGAAAATACTGATGTAAAACTGTTCCAAATGATGTAATACATAGTTCTCTAATGGGTAATAACTGTTTGGATGGTATCCTAAGTGTTACTCAAGGTACACATCAACATCTCAAATTCACATGTTTTCCCCATTGAAACGCATTGGGCAAAACTGATGTTGATTGTTACTCAATGTTCCTTAACTTCTATGTGTGGAAACCACTTGTATCACATCTGAAATGATGGATTCTAACAGAATTTAACTGTGTAGATCAGATTCTCCTAGATTAACCAGCCGTAACACTTGTTATCACTTGGAGTATTTTTCAGCTCTTGAAACGCGCCATTGTGAATTCAAGTTACCTTCAACTATAACTCAGTGCCCCCTGAAAATACTGATGTAAAACTGTTCCAAATGATGTAATACATAGTTCTCTAATGGGTAATAACTGTTTGGATGGTTTCCTAAGTGCTACTCAAGGTACACATCAACATCTCAAATTCACTTTTTTTCCCTATTGAAACGCATTGGGCAAAACTGATGTTGAGTGTTACTCAATGTTCCTTAACTTCTATGTGTGGAAACCACTTGTATCACATGTAAAATGATGGATTCTAACAGAATTTAACTGTGTAGATCAGATTCTACTAGATTAACCAGCCGTAACACTTGTTATAACTTGGAGTGTTTTTCAGCTCTTGAAACGCACCATTGTGAATTCAAGTTACATTCAACTATAACTCAGTCCCACATGAAAATACTGATGTAAAACTTTTCCAAATGATGTAATACATAGTTCTCTAATGGGTAATAACTGTTTGGATGGTTTCCTAAGTGTTACTCAAGGTACACATCAACATCTCAAATTCACTTGTTTTCCCCTTTGAAACGCATTGGGCAAAACTGATGTTGATTGTTACGCAATGTTCCTTAACTTCTATGTGTGGAAACCACTTGTATCACATGTGAAATGATGGATTCTAACAGAATTTAACTGTGTAAATCAGATTCTACTAGATTAACCATCCGTAACACTTGTTATCACTTGGAGTGTTTTTCAGATCTTGAAACGCACCATTGTGAATTCAAGTTACATTCAACTATAACTCAGTGCCCCCTGAAAATAATGATGTAAAACTGTTCCAAATGATGTAATACATAGTTCTTTAATGGGTAATAACTGTTTGGATGGTTTCCTAAGTGTTACTCAAGGTACACATCAACATCTCAAATTCACTTGTTTTCCCCATTGAAACGCATTGGGCAAAACTGAAGTTGATTGTTACTCAATGTTCCTCAACTTCTATGTGTGGAAACCACTTGTATCAAATGTGAAATGATGGATTCTAACAGAATTTAACTGTGTAGATCAGATTCTACTAGATTAACTATCCGTAACACTTGTTATCACTTGGAGCGTTTTTCAGCTCTTGAAACGCGCCATTGTGAATTCAAGTTTCATTCAACTATAACTCAGTCCCACGTGAAAATACTAATGTAAAACTGTTCCAAATGATGTAATACATAGTTCTCTAATGGGTAATAACTGTTTGGATTGTTTCCTAAGTGTTACTCAAGGTACACATCAACATCTCAAATTCACTTGTTTTCCCCGTTGAAACGCATTGGGCAAAACTGATGGTGATTGTTACTCAATGTTCCTTAACTTCTATGTGTGGAAACCACTTGTATCACATGTGAAATGATGGATTCTAACACAATTTAACTGTGTAGATCAGATTCTACTAGATTAACCAGCCGTAGCACTTGTTATCACTTGGAGTGTTTTTCAGCTCATGAAACGCGCCATTGTGAATTCAAGTTACATTCAACTATAACTCAGTGCCCCCTGAAAATACTGATGTAAAACTGTTCCAAATGATGTAATACATAGTTCTCTAATGGGTAATAACTGTTTGGATGGTTTCCTAAGTGTTACTCAAGGTACACATCAACATCTCAAATTCACTTGTTTTCCCCATTGAAACGCATTGGTCAAAACTGATGTTGATTGTTACTCAATGTTCCTTAACTTCTATGGGTGGAAACCACTTGTATCACATGTGAAATGATGGATTCTAACAGAATTTAACTGTGTAGATCAGATTCTACCAGATTAACCAGCCGTAACACTTGTTATCACTTGGAGTGTTTTTCAGCTCTTGAAACGCGCCATTGTGAATTCAAGTTACATTCAACTATATATCAGTCCCACGTGAAGATACTGATGTAAAACTGTTCCAAATGATTTAATACATAGTTCTCTAATGGGTAATAACTGTTAGGATGGTTTCCTAAGTGTTACTCAAGGTACACATCAACATCTCAAATTCAATTGTTTTCCCCATTGAAACGCATTGGGCAATACTGATGTTGATTGTTACTCAATGTTCCTTAACTTCTATGTGTGGCAACCACTTGTATCACATGTGAAATGATGGATTCTAACAGAATGTAACTGTGTAGATCAGATTCTACTAGATTAACCAGCCGTAACACTTGTTATCACTTGGAGTGTTTTTCAGCTCTTGAAACGCGCCATTGTGAATTCAAGTTACATTCAACTATATCTCAGTCCCACGTGAAAATACTGATGTAAAACTGTTCCAAATGATGTAATACATAGTTCTCTAATGGTTAATAACTGTTTGGATGGTGTCCTAAGTGTTACTCAAGGTACACATCAACATCTCAAATTCACTTGTTTTCCCCTTTGAAACGCATTGGGCAAAACTGATGTTGAGTGTTACTCAATGTTCCTTAACTTCTATGTGTGGAAACCACTTGTATCACATGTAAAATGATGGATTCTAACAGAATTTAACTGTGTAGATCAGATTCTACTAGATTAACCAGCCATAACACTTGTTATCACTTGGAGTGTTTTTCAGCTCTTGAAACGCACCATTGTGAATTCAAGTTACATTCAACTATAACTCAGTTTCCCATGAAAATACTGATGTAAAACTGTTCAAAATGATGTAATACATAGTTCTCTAATGGGTAATAACTGTTTGGATGGTTTCCTAAGTGTTACTCAAGGTACACATCAACATCTCAAATTCACTTGTTTTCCCCATTGAAACGCTTTGGGCAAAACTGATGTTGATTGTTACTCAATGTTCCTTAACTTCTATGTGTGGAAACCACTTGTATCACATGTGAAATGATGGATTCTAACAGAATTTAACTGTGTAGATCAGATTCTACTAGATTAACCAGCCGTAACACTTGTTATCACTTGGAGTGTTTTTCAGCTCTTGAAACGCGCCATTGTGAATTCAAGTTACATTCAACTATAACTCAGTTCCCCCTGAAAATACTGATGTAAAACTGTTCCAAATGATGTAATACATAGTTCTCTAATGGGTAATAACTGTTTGGATGGTTTCCTAAGTGTTACTCAAGGTACACATCAACATCTCAAATTCACTTGTTTTCCCCATTGAAACGCATTGGGCAAAACTGATGTTGAGTGTTACTCAATGTTCCTTAACTTCTATGTGTGGAAACCACTTGTATCACATGTGAAATGATGGATTCTAACAGAATTTAACTGTGTAGATCAGATTCTACTAGATTAACCAGCCGTAACACTTGTTATCACTTGGAGTGTTTTTCAGCTCTTGAAACGCACCATTGTGAATTCAAGTTACATTCAACTATAACTCAGTGCCCCCTGAAAATACTGATGTAAAACTGTTCCAAATGATGTAATACATAGTTCTCTAATGGGTAATAACTGTTTGGATGGTTTCCTAAGTGTTACTCAAGGTACACATCAACATCTCAAATTCACTTGTTTTCCCCATTGAAACGCATTGGGCAAAACTTATGTTGATTGTTACGCAATGTTCCTTAACTTCTGTGTGTGGAAACCACTTGTATCACATGTGAAATGATGTATTCTAACAGAATTTAACTGTGTAGATCAGATTCTACTAGATTAACCATCCGTAACACTTGTTATCACTTGGAGTGTTTTTCAGCTCTTGAAACGCGCCATTGTGAATTCAAGTTACATTCAACTATAACTCAGTGCCCCCGTGAAAATACTGATGTAAAACTGTTGCAAATGATGTAATACATAGTTCTCTAATGGGTAATAACTGTTTGGATGGTTTCCTAAGTGTTACTCAAGGTACACATCAACATCTCAAATTCACTTGTTTTCCCCATTGAAACGCATTGGGCAAAACTGATGTTGAGTGTTACTCAATGTTCCTTAACTTCTATGTGTGGAAACCACTTGTATCACATGTGAAATGATGGATTCTAACAGAATTTAACTGTGTAGATCAGATTCTACTAGATTAACCAGCCGTAACACTTGTTATCACTTGGAGTGTTTTTCAGCTCTTGAAACGCGCCATTGTGAATTCAAGTTACATTCAACTATATCTCAGTCCCACGTGAAAATACTGATGTAAAACTGTTCCAAATGATGTAATACATAGTTCTCTAATGGGTAATAACTGTTTGGATGGTTTCCTAAGTGTTACTCAAGGTACACATCAACATCTCAAATTCACTTGTTTTCCCCATTGAAACGCATTGGGCAAAACTGATGTTGATTGTTACTCAATGTTCCTTAACTTCTATGTGTGGAAACCACTTGTATCACATGTGAAATGATGGATTCTAACAGAATTTAACTGTGTAGATCAGATTCTACTAGATTAACCAGCCGTAACACTTGTTATCACTTGGAGTGTTTTTCAGCTCTTGAAACGCGCCATTGTGAATTCAAGTTACATTCAACTATAACTCAGTGCCCCCTGAAAATACTGATGTAAAACTGTTCCAAATGATGTAATACATAGTTCTCTAATGGGTAATAACTGTTTGGATGGTTTCCTAAGTGTTACTCAAGGTACACATCAACATCTCAAATTCACTTGTTTTCCCGATTGAAACGCATTGGGCAAAACTGATGTTGATTGTTACTCAATGTTCCTTAACTTCTATGTGTGGAAACCACTTGTATCACATGTGAAATGATGGATTCTAACAGAATTTAACTGTGTAGATCAGATTCTACTAGATTAACCAGCCGTAACACTTGTTATCACTTGGAGTGTTTTTCAGCTCTTGAAACGCGCCATTGTGAATTCAAGTTACATTCAACTATAACTCAGTGCCCCCTGAAAATACTGATGTAAAACTGTTCCAAATGATGTAATACATAGTTCTCTAATGGGTAATAACTGTTTGGATGGTTTCCTAAGTGTTACTCAAGGTACACATCAACATCTCAAATTCACTTGTTTTCCCCATTGAAACGCATTGGGCAAAACTGATGTTGAGTGTTACTCAATGTTCCTTAACTTCTATGTGTGGAAACCACTTGTATCACATGTGAAATGATGGATTCTAACAGAATTTAACTGTGTAGATCAGATTCTACTAGATTAACCAGCCGTAACACTTGTTATCACTTGGAGTGTTTTTCAGCTCTTGAAACGCACCATTGTGAATTCAAGTTACATTCAACTATATCTCAGTCCCACGTGAAAATACTGATGTAAAACTGTTCCAAATGATGTAATACATAGTTCTCTAATGGGTAATAACTGTTTGGATGGTTTCCTAAGTGTTACTCAAGGTACACATCAACATCTCAAATTCACTTGTTTTCCCCATTGAAACGCAATGGGCAAAACTGATGTTGATTGTTACTCAATGTTCCTTAACTTCTATGTGTGGAAACCACTTGTATCACATGTGAAATGATGGATTCTAACAGAATTTAACTGTGTAGATCAGATTCTACTAGATTAACCAGCCGTAACACTTGCTATCACTTGGAGTGTTTTTCAGCTCTTGAAACGCGCCATTGTGAATTCAAGTTACATTCAACTATAACTCAGTGCCCCCTGAAAATACTGATGTAAAACTGTTCCAAATGATGTAATACATAGTTCTCTAATGGGTAATAACTGTTTGGATGGTTTCCTAAGTGTTACTCAAGGTACACATCAACATCTCAAATTCACTTGTTTTCCCCATTGAAACGCAATGGGCAAAACTGATGTTGATTGTTACTCAATGTTCCTTAACTTCTATGTGTGGAAACCACTTGTATCACATGTGAAATGATGGATTCTAACAGAATTTAACTGTGTAGATCAGATTCTACTAGATTAACCAGCCGTAACACTTGCTATCACTTGGAGTGTTTTTCAGCTCTTGAAACGCACCATTGTGAATTCAAGTTACATTCAACTATAACTCAGTCCCACTGAAAATACTGATGTAAAACTGTTCCAAATGATGTAATACATAGTTCTCTAATGGGTAATAACTGTTTGGATGGTTTCCTAAGTGTTACTCAAGGTACACATCAACATCTCAAATTCACTTGTTTTCCCCATTGAAACGCAATGGGCAAAACTGATGTTGATTGTTACTCAATGTTCCTTAACTTCTATGTGTGGAAACCACTTGTATCACATGTGAAATGATGGATTCTAACAGAATTTAACTGTGTAGATCAGATTCTACTAGATTAACCAGCCGTAACACTTGTTATCACTTGGAGTGTTTTTCAGCTCTTGAAACGCGCCATTGTGAATTCAAGTTACATTCAACTATAACTCAGTGCCCCCTGAAAATACTGATGTAAAACTGTTCCAAATGATGTAATACATAGTTCTCTAATGGGTAATAACTGTTTGGATGGTTTCCTAAGTGTTACTCAAGGTACACATCAACATCTCAAATTCACTTGTTTTCCCCTATTGAAACGCATTGGGCAAAACTGATGTTGAGTGTTACTCAATGTTCCTTAACTTCTATGTGTGGAAACCACTTGTATCACATGTGAAATGATGGATTCTAACAGAATTTAACTGTGTAGATCAGATTCTACTAGATTAACCAGCCGTAACACTTGTTATCACTTGGAGTGTTTTTCAGCTCTTGAAACGCGCCATTGTGAATTCAAGTTACATTCAACTATAACTCAGTGCCCACGTGAAAATACTGATGTAAAACTGTTCCAAATGATGTAATACATAGTTCTCTAATGGGTAATAACTGTTTGGATGGTTTCCTAAGTGTTACTCAAGGTACACATCAACATCTCAAATTCACTTGTTTTCCCCATTGAAACGCATTGGGCAAAACTGATGTTGATTGTTACTCAATGTTCCTTAACTTCTATGTGTGGAAACCACTTGTATCACATGTGAAATGATGGATTCTAACAGAATTTAACTGTGTAGATCAGATTCTACTAGATTAACCAGCCGTAACACTTGTTATCACTTGGAGTGTTTTTCAGCTCTTGAAACGCGCCATTGTGAATTCAAGTTACATTCAACTATAACTCAGTGCCCCCTGAAAATACTGATGTAAAACTGTTCCAAATGATGTAATACATAGTTCTCTAATGGGTAATAACTGTTTGGATGGTTTCCTAAGTGTTACTCAAGGTACACATCAACATCTCAAATTCACTTGTTTTCCCCATTGAAACGCATTGGGCAAAACTGATGTTGATTGTTACTCAATGTTCCTTAACTTCTATGTGTGGAAACCACTTGTATCACATGTGAAATGATGGATTCTAACAGAATTTAACTGTGTAGATCAGATTCTACTAGATTAACCAGCCGTAACACTTTTTATCACTTGGAGTGTTTTTCAGCTCTTGAAACGCGCCATTGTGAATTCAAGTTACATTCAACTATAACTCAGTGCCCCCGTGAAAATACTGATGTAAAACTGTTCCAAATGATGTAATACATAGTTCTCTAATGGGTAATAACTGTTTGGATGGTTTCCTAAGTGTTACTCAAGGTACACATCAACATCTCAAATTCACTTGTTTTCCCCATTGAAACGCATTGGGCAAAACTGATGTTGATTGTTACTCAATGTTCCTTAACTTCTATGTGTGGAAACCACTTGTATCACATGTGAAATGATGGATTCTAACAGAATTTAACTGTGTAGATCAGATTCTACTAGATTAACCAGCCGTAACACTTGTTATCACTTGGAGTGTTTTTCAGCTCTTGAAACGCGCCATTGTGAATTCAAGTTACATTCAACTATATCTCAGTCCCACGTGAAAATACTGATGTAAAACTGTTCCAAATGATGTAATACATAGTTCTCTAATGGGTAATAACTGTTTGGATGGTTTCCTAAGTGTTACTCAAGGTACACATCAACATCTCAAATTCACTTGTTTTCCCCATTGAAACGCATTGGGCAAAACTGATGTTGATTGTTACTCAATGTTCCTTAACTTCTATGTGTGGAAACCACTTGTATCACATGTGAAATGATGGATTCTAACAGAATTTAACTGTGTAGATCAGATTCTACTAGATTAACCAGCCGTAACACTTGTTATCACTTGGAGTGATTTTCAGCTCTTGAAACGCGCCATTGTGAATTCAAGTTACATTCAACTATAACTCAGTCCCACGTGAAAATACTGATGTAAAACTGTTCCAAATGATGTAATACATAGTTCTCTAATGGGTAATAACTGTTTGGATGGTTTCCTAAGTGTTACTCAAGGTACACATCAACATCTCAAATTCACTTGTTTTCCCAATTGAAACGCATTGGGCAAAACTGATGTTGAGTGTTACTCAATGTTCCTTAACTTCTATGTGTGGAAACCACTTGTATCACATGTGAAATGATGGATTCTAACAGAATTTAACTGTGTAGATCAGATTCTACTAGATTAACCAGCCGTAACACTTGCTATCACTTGGAGTGTTTTTCAGCTCTTGAAACGCGCCATTGTGAATTCAAGTTACATTCAACTATAACTCAGTGCCCCCTGAAAATACTGATGTAAAACTGTTCCAAATGATGTAATACATAGTTCTCTAATGGGTAATAACTGTTTGGATGGTTTCCTAAGTGTTACTCAAGGTACACATCAACATCTCAAATTCACTTGTTTTCCCCATTGAAACGCATTGGGCAAAACTGATGTTGATTGTTACTCAATGTTCCTTAACTTCTATGTGTGGAAACCACTTGTATCACATGTGAAATGATGGATTCTAACAGAATTTAACTGTGTAGATCAGATTCTACTAGATTAACCAGCCGTAACACTTGTTATCACTTGGAGTGTTTTTCAGCTCTTGAAACGCGCCATTGTGAATTCAAGTTACATTCAACTATATCTCAGTCCCACCTGAAAATACTGATGTAAAACTGTTCCAAATGATGTAATACATAGTTCTCTAATGGGTAATAACTGTTTGGATGGTTTCCTAAGTGTTACTCAAGGTACACATCAACATCTCAAATTCACTTGTTTTCCCCATTGAAACGCATTGGGCAAAACTGATGTTGAGTGTTACTCAATGTTCCTTAACTTCTATGTGTGGAAACCACTTGTATCACATGTGAAATGATGGATTCTAACAGAATTTAACTGTGTAGATCAGATTCTACTAGATTAACCAGCCGTAACACTTGTTATCACTTGGAGTGTTTTTCAGCTCTTGAAACGCGCCATTGTGAATTCAAGTTACATTCAACTATAACTCAGTGCCCCCTGAAAATACTGATGTAAAACTGTTCCAAATGATGTAATACATAGTTCTCTAATGGGTAATAACTGTTTGGATGGTTTCCTAAGTGTTACTCAAGGTACACATCAACATCTCAAATTCACTTGTTTTCCCCATTGAAACGCATTGGGCAAAACTGATGTTGAGTGTTACTCAATGTTCCTTAACTTCTATGTGTGGAAACCACTTGTATCACATGTGAAATGATGGATTCTAACAGAATTTAACTGTGTAGATCAGATTCTACTAGATTAACCAGCCGTAACACTTGCTATCACTTGGAGTGTTTTTCAGCTCTTGAAACGCGCCATTGTGAATTCAAGTTACATTCAACTATAACTCAGTGCCCCCGTGAAAATACTGATGTAAAACTGTTCCAAATGATGTAATACATAGTTCTCTAATGGGTAATAACTGTTTGGATGGTTTCCTAAGTGTTACTCAAGGTACACATCAACATCTCAAATTCACTTGTTTTCCCCTTTGAAACGCATTGGGCAAAACTGATGTTGATTGTTACTCAATGTTCCTTAACTTCTATGTGTGGAAACCACTTGTATCACATGTGAAATGATGGATTCTAACAGAATTTAACTGTGTAGATCAGATTCTACTAGATTAACCATCCGTAACACTTGTTATCACTTGGAGTGTTTTTCAGCTCTTGAAACGCGCCATTGTGAATTCAAGTTACATTCAACTATATCTCAGTCCCACCTGAAAATACTGATGTAAAACTGTTCCAAATGATGTAATACATAGTTCTCTAATGGGTAATAACTGTTTGGATGGTTTCCTAAGTGTTACTCAAGGTACACATCAACATCTCAAATTCACTTGTTTTCCCCATTGAAACGCATTGGGCAAAACTGATGTTGAGTGTTACTCAATGTTCCTTAACTTCTATGTGTGGAAACCACTTGTATCACATGTGAAATGATGGATTCTAACAGAATTTAACTGTGTAGATCAGATTCTACTAGATTAACCAGCCGTAACACTTGTTATCACTTGGAGTGTTTTTCAGCTCTTGAAACGCGCCATTGTGAATTCAAGTTACATTCAACTATAACTCAGTGCCCCCTGAAAATACTGATGTAAAACTGTTCCAAATGATGTAATACATAGTTCTCTAATGGGTAATAACTGTTTGGATGGTTTCCTAAGTGTTACTCAAGGTACACATCAACATCTCAAATTCACTTGTTTTCCCCATTGAAACGCATTGGGCAAAACTGATGTTGATTGTTACTCAATGTTCCTTAACTTCTATGTGTGGAAACCACTTGTATCACATGTGAAATGATGGATTCTAACAGAATTTAACTGTGTAGATCAGATTCTACTAGATTAACCATCCGTAACACTTGTTATCACTTGGAGTGTTTTTCAGCTCTTGAAACGCGCCATTGTGAATTCAAGTTACATTCAACTATAACTCAGTGCCCCCTGAAAATACTGATGTAAAACTGTTCCAAATGATGTAATACATAGTTCTCTAATGGGTAATAACTGTTTGGATGGTTTCCTAAGTGTTACTCAAGGTACACATCAACATCTCAAATTCACTTGTTTTCCCCATTGAAACGCATTGGGCAAAACTGATGTTGATTGTTACTCAATGTTCCTTAACTTCTATGTGTGGAAACCACTTGTATCACATGTGAAATGATGGATTCTAACAGAATTTAACTGTGTAGATCAGATTCTACTAGATTAACCATCCGTAACACTTGTTATCACTTGGAGTGTTTTTCAGCTCTTGAAACGCGCCATTGTGAATTCAAGTTACATTCAACTATAACTCAGTGCCCCCTGAAAATACTGATGTAAAACTGTTCCAAATGATGTAATACATAGTTCTCTAATGGGTAATAACTGTTTGGATGGTTTCCTAAGTGTTACTCAAGGTACACATCAACATCTCAAATTCACTTGTTTTCCCCATTGAAACGCATTGGGCAAAACTGATGTTGAATGTTACTCAATGTTCCTTAACTTCTATGTGTGGAAACCACTTGTATCACATGTGAAATGATGGATTCTAACAGAATTTAACTGTGTAGATCAGATTCTACTAGATTAACCAGCCGTAACACTTGTTATCACTTGGAGTGTTTTTCAGCTCTTGAAACGCACCATTGTGAATTCAAGTTACATTCAACTATAACTCAGTCCCACGTGAAAATACTGATGTAAAACTGTTCCAAATGATGTAATACATAGTTCTCTAATGGGTAATAACTGTTTGGATGGTTTCCTAAGTGTTACTCAAGGTACACATCAACATCTCAAATTCACTTGTTTTCCCCATTGAAACGCATTGGGCAAAACTGATGTTGATTGTTACTCAATGTTCCTTAACTTCTATGTGTGGAAACCACTTGTATCACATGTGAAATGATGGATTCTAACAGAATTTAACTGTGTAGATCAGATTCTACTAGATTAACCAGCCGTAACACTTTTTATCACTTGGAGTGTTTTTCAGCTCTTGAAACGCGCCATTGTGAATTCAAGTTACATTCAACTATATCTCAGTGCCCCCGTGAAAATACTGATGTAAAACTGTTCCAAATGATGTAATACATAGTTCTCTAATGGGTAATAACTGTTTGGATGGTTTCCTAAGTGTTACTCAAGGTAAACATCAACATCTCAAATTCACTTGTTTTCCCCATTGAAACGCATTGGGCAAAACTGATGTTGATTGTTACTCAATGTTCCTTAACTTCTATGTGTGGAAACCACTTGTATCACATGTGAAATGATGGATTCTAACAGAATTTAACTGTGTAGATCAGATTCTACTAGATTAACCAGCCGTAACACTTGTTATCACTTGGAGTGTTTTTCAGCTCTTGAAACGCACCATTGTGAATTCAAGTTACATTCAACTATATCTCAGTCCCACGTGAAAATACTGATGTAAAACTGTTCCAAATGATGTAATACATAGTTCTCTAATGGGTAATAACTGTTTGGATGGTTTCCTAAGTGTTACTCAAGGTACACATCAACATCTCAAATTCACTTGTTTTCCCCATTGAAACGCATTGGGCAAAACTGATGTTGATTGTTACTCAATGTTCCTTAACTTCTATGTGTGGAAACCACTTGTATCACATGTGAAATGATGGATTCTAACAGAATTTAACTGTGTAGATCAGATTCTACTAGATTAACCAGCCGTAACACTTGTTATCACTTGGAGTGTTTTTCAGCTCTTGAAACGCGCCATTGTGAAGTCAAGTTACATTCAACTATATCTCAGTCCCACGTGAAAATACTGATGTAAAACTGTTCCAAATGATGTAATACATAGTTCTCTAATGGGTAATAACTGTTTGGATGGTTTCCTAAGTGTTACTCAAGGTACACATCAACATCTCAAATTCACTTGTTTTCCCCATTGAAACGCAATGGGCAAAACTGATGTTGATTGTTACTCAATGTTCCTTAACTTCTATGTGTGGAAACCACTTGTATCACATGTGAAATGATGGATTCTAACAGAATTTAACTGTGTAGATCAGATTCTACTAGATTAACCAGCCGTAACACTTGCTATCACTTGGAGTGTTTTTCAGCTCTTGAAACGCGCCATTGTGAATTCAAGTTACATTCAACTATATCTTAGTCCCCACGTGAAAATACTGATGTAAAACTGTTCCAAATGATGTAATACATAGTTCTCTAATGGGTAATAACTCTTTGGATGGTTTCCTAAGTGTTACTCAAGGTACACATCAACATCTCAAATTCACTTGTTTTCCCCATTGAAACGCATTGGGCAAAACTGATGTTGAGTGTTACTCAATGTTCCTTAACTTCTATGTGTGGAAACCACTTGTATCACATGTGAAATGATGGATTCTAACAGAATTTAACTGTGTAGATCAGATTCTACTAGATTAACCAGCCGTAACACTTGTTATCACTTGGAGTGTTTTTCAGCTCTTGAAACGCGCCATTGTGAAGTCAAGTTACATTCAACTATATCTCAGTCCCACGTGAAAATACTGATGTAAAACTGTTCCAAATGATACGTAGTTCTCTAATGGGTAATAACTGTTTGGATGGTTTCCTAAGTGTTACTCAAGGTAAACATCAACATCTCAAACTCACTTGTTTTCCCCGTTGAAACGCAAAGGGTGAAACTGAAGTTGATTGTTACTCAATGTTCCTTAACTTCTATGTGTGGAAACCACTTATATCACATGTGAATTGATGGATTCTAACAGAATTTAACTGTGTAGATCAGATTCTACTAGATTAACCTTCCGTAACACTTGTTATCACTTGGAGTGTTTTTCAGCTCTTGAAACGCGCCATTGTGAATTCAAGTTACATTCAACTATAACTCAGTGCCCCCTGAAAATACTGATGTAAAACTGTTCCAAATGATGTAATACATAGTTCTCTAATGGGTAATAACTGTTTGGATGGTTTCCTAAGTGTTACTCAAGGTACACATCAACATCTCAAATTCACTTGTTTTCCCCATTGAAACGCAATGGGCGAAACTGATGTTGATTGTTACTCAATGTTCCTTAACTTCTATGTGTGGAAACCACTTGTATCACATGTGAAATGATGGATTCTAACAGAATTTAACTGTGTAGATCAGATTCTACTAGATTAACCAGCCGTAACACTTGCTATCACTTGGAGTGTTTTTCAGCTCTTGAAACGCGCCATTGTGAATTCAAGTTACATTCAACTATAACTCAGTGCCCCCTGAAAATACTGATGTAAAACTGTTCCAAATGATGTAATACATAGTTCTCTAATGGGTAATAACTGTTTGGATGGTTTCCTAAGTGTTACTCAAGGTACACATCAACATCTCAAATTCACTTGTTTTCCCCATTGAAACACATTGGGCGAAACTGATGTTGATTGTTACTCAATGTTCCTTAACTTCTATGTGTGGAAACCACTTGTATCACATGTGAAATGATGGATTCTAACAGAATTTAACTGTGTAGATCAGATTCTACTAGATTAACTATCCGTAACACTTGTTATCACTTGGCAGTGTTTTTCAGCTCTTGAAACGCTCCATTGTGAATTCAAGTTACATTCAACTATAACTCAGTGCCCCCTGAAAATACTGATGTAAAACTGTTCCAAATGATGTAATACATAGTTCTCTAATGAGTAATAACTGTTTGGATGGTTTCCTAAGTGTTACTCAAGGTACACATCAACATCTCAAATTCACTTGTTTTCCCCATTGAAACGCATTGGGCGAAACTGATGTTGATTGTTACTCAATGTTCCTTAACTTCTATGTGTGGATACCACTTGTATCACATGTGAAATGATGGATTCTAACAGAATTTAACTGTGTAGATCAGATTCTACTAGATTAACCATCCGTAACACTTTTTATCACTTGGAGTGTTTTTCAGCTCTTGAAACGCACCATTGTGAATTCAAGTTACATTCAACTATAACTCAGTGCCCCCTGAAAATACTGATGTAAAACTGTTCCAAATGATGTAATACATAGTTCTCTAATGGGTAATAACTGTTTGGATGGTTTCCTAAGTGTTACTCAAGGTACACATCAACATCTCAAATTCACTTGTTTTCCCAATTGAAACGCATTGGGCAAAACTGAAGTTGAATGTTACTCAATGTTCCTTAACTTCTATGTGTGGAAACCACTTGTATCACATGTGAAATGATGGATTCTAACAGAATTTAACTGTGTAGATCAGATTCTACTAGATTAACCAGCCGTAACAGTTGTTATCACTTGGAGTGTTTTTCAGCTCTTGAAACGCGCCATTGTGAATTCAAGTTACATTCAACTATATCTCAGTCCCACGTGAAAATACTGATGTAAAACTGTTCCAAATGATGTAATACATAGTTCTCTAATGGGTAATAACTGTTTGGATGGTTTCCTAAGTGTTACTCAAGGTACACATCAACATCTCAAATTCACTTGTTTTCCCCATTGAAACGCATTGGGCGAAACTGATGTTGATTGTTACTCAATGTTCCTTAACTTCTATGTGTGGAAACCACTTGTATCACATGTGAAATGATGGATTCTAACAGAATTTAACTGTGTAGATCAGATTCTACTAGATTAACCATCCGTAACACTTGTTATCACTTGGAGTGTTTTTCAGCTCTTGAAACGCACCATTGTGAATTCAAGTTACATTCAACTATAACTCAGTGCCCCCTGAAAATACTGATGTAAAACTGTTCCAAATGATGTAATACATAGTTCTCTAATGGGTAATAACTGTTTGGATGGTTTCCTAAGTGTTACTCAAGGTACACATCAACATCTCAAATTCACTTGTTTTCCCCATTGAAACGCATTGGGCGAAACTGATGTTGATTGTTACTCAATGTTCCTTAACTTCTATGTGTGGAAACCACTTGTATCACATGTGAAATGATGGATTCTAACAGAATTTAACTGTGTAGATCAGATTCTACTAGATTAACCATCCGTAACACTTGTTATCACTTGGAGTGTTTTTCAGCTCTTGAAACGCACCATTGTGAATTCAAGTTACATTCAACTATAACTCACTTCCCCCTGAAAATACTGATGTAAAACTGTTCCACATGATGTAATACATAGTTCTCTAATGGGTAATAACTGTTTTGATGGTTTCCTAAGTGTTACTCAAGGTACACATCAACATCTCAAATGCACTTGTTTTCCCCATTGAAACGCATTGGGCAAAACTGAAGTTGATTGTTACTCAATGTTCCTTCACTTCTATGTGTGGAAAACACTTGAATCACATGTGAAATGATGGATTCTAACAGAATTTAAATGTGTAGATCAGATTCTACTAGATGAACCAGCCGTAACACTTGTTATCACTTGGAGTGTTTTTCAGCTCTTGAAACGCGCCATTGTGAATTTAAGTTACATTCAACTATATCTCAGTACCACGTGAAAATACTGATGTAAAACTGTTCCAAATGATGTAATACGTAGTTCTCTAATGGGTAATAACTGTTTGTATGGTTTCCTAAGTGTTACTCAAGGTACACATCAACATCTCAAATTCACTTGTTTTCCCCATTGAAACGCAATGGGCGAAACTGAAGTTGAGTGTTACTCAATGTTCCTTAAATTCTATGTGTGGAAACCACTTGTATTACATGTGAAATGATGGATTCTAACAGAATTTAACTGAGTAGATCAGATTCTACTAGATTAACCTTCCGTAACACTTGTTATCACTTGGAGTATTTTTCAGCTCTTGAAATGCGCCATTGTGAATTCAAGTTACATTCAACTATATCTCAGTGCCCCCTGAAAATACTGATGTAAAACTGTTACAAATGATGTAATACATAGTTCTCTAATGGGTAATAACTGTTTGGATGGTTTCCTAAGTGTTACTCAAGGTACACATCAACATCTCAAATTCACTTGTTTTCCCCATTGAAACGCATTGGGCAAAACTGAAGTTGATTGTTACTCCATGTTCCTTAACTTCTATGTGTGGAAACGACTTGTATCACATGTGAAATGATGGATTCTAACAGAATTTAACTGTGTAGATCAGATTCTACTAGATGAACCAGCCGTAACAGTTGTTATCACTTGGAGTGTTTTTCAGCTCTTGAAACGCGCCATTGTGAATTTAAGTTACATTCAACTATATCTCAGTCCCACGAGAAAATACTGATGTAAAACTGTTCCAAATGATGTAATACGTAGTTCTCTAATGGGTAATAACTGTTTGGATGGTTTCCTAAGTGTTACTCAAGGTACACATCAACATCTCAGATTCACTTGTTTTCCCCATTGAAACGCAAAGGGCGAAACTGAAGTTGAGTGTTACTCAATGTTCCTTAACTTCTATGTGTGGAAACCACTTATATCACATGTGAAATGATGGATTCTAAGAGAATTTAACTGTGTAGATCTGATTCTACTAGATTAACCTTCCGTAACACTTGTTATCACTTGGAGTGTTTTTCAGCTCTTGAAATGCGCCATTGTGAATTCAAGATACATTCAACTATAACTCAGTGCCCCCTGAAAATACTGATGTAAAACTGTTCCAAATGATGTAATACATAGTTCTCTAATGGGTAATAACTGTTTGGATGGTTTCCTAAGTGTTACTCAAGGTACACATCAACATCTCAAATTCACTTGTTTTCCCCATTGAAACGCATTGGGCGAAACTGATGTTGATTGTTACTCAATGTTCCTTAACTTCTATGTGTGGAAACCACTTGTATCACATGTGAAATGATGGATTCTAACAGAATATAACTGTGTACATCAGATTCTACTAGATTAACCAGCCGTAACACTTGTTATCACTTGGAGTGTTTTTCAGCACTTGAACGCACCATTGTGAATTCAAGTTACATTCAAGTTTAACTCAGTTCCCCCTGAAAATACTGATGTAAAACTGTTCCAAATGATGTAACACATAGTTCTCTAATGGGTAATAACTGTTTGGATGGTTTCCTAAGTGTTACTCAAGGTACACATCCATCCATCCATCCATTTTCCAACCCGCTGAATCCGAACACAGGGTCACTGGGGTCTGCTGGAGCCAATCCCAGCCAACACAGGGCACAAGGCAGGGAACCAATCCTGGGCAGAGTGCCAACCCACCGCAGTACACACACAAAGCATACACTAGGGCCAATTTAGAATCGCCAGTCCACCTAACCTGCATGTCTTTGGACTGTGGGAGGAAACCGGAGCGCCCGGAGGAAACCCACGCAGTCACTGGGAGAACATGCAAACTCCATGCAGGGAGGACCCGGGAAGCGAACCCGGGTCCCCAGGTCTCCCAACTGCGAGGCAGCAGCGCTACCCACTGTGCCACCGTGCCGCCCAAGGTACACATCAACATCTCAAATTCACTTGTTTTCCCCATTGAAATGCATTGGGCGAAACTGAAGTTGAGTGTTACTCAATGTTCCTTAACTTCTATGTGTGGAAACCACTTGTATCACATGTGAAATGATGGATTCTAACAGAATTTAACTGTGTAGATCAGATTCTACTAGATTAACTATCCGTAACACTTGTTATCACTTTGAGTGTTTTTCAGCTCTTGAAACGCTCCTTTGTGAATTCAAGTTACATTCAACTATAACTCAGTGCCCCCTGAAAATACTGATGTAAAAGTGTTCCAAATGATGTAATACATAGTTCTCTAATGGGTAATAACTGTTTGGATGGTTTCCTAAGTGTTACTCAAGGTACACATCAACATCTCAAATTCACTTGTTTTCCCAATTGAAACGCATTGGGCAAAACTGAAGTTGATTGTTACTCCATTTTCCTTAACTTCTATGTGTGGAAAAGACTTGAATCACATGTGAAATGATGGATTCTAACAGAATTTAACTGTGTAAATCAGATTCTACTAGATGAACCAGCTGTAACAGTTGTTATCACTTGGAGTGTTTTTCAGCTCTTGAAACGTGCCATTGTTAATTTAAGTTACATTTAACTATATCTCAGTCCCACGTGAAAATACTGATATAAAACTGTTCCAAATGATGTAATACGTAGTTCTCTAATGGGTAATAACTGTTTGGATGGTATCCTAAGTGTTACTCAAGGTACACATCAACATCTCAAATTCACTTGTTTTCCCCATTGAAACGCAAAGGGCGAAACTGAAGTTTAGTGTTACTCAATGTTCCTTAACTTCTATGTGTGGAAACCACTTATATCACATGTGAAATGATGGATTCTAAGAGAATTTAACTGTGTAGATCAGTTTCTACTAGATTAACCATCCGTAACACTTGTTATCACTTGGAGTATTTTTCAGCTCTTGAAATGCACCATTGTGAGTTCAAGTTACATTCAACTATAACTCAGTGCCCCCTGAAAATACTGATGTAAAACTGTTACAAATGATGTAATACATAGTTCTCTAATGAGTAATAACTGTTTGGATGGTTTCCTAAGTGTTACTCAATGTACACATCAACATCTCAAATTCACTTGTTTTCCCTATTGAAACGCATTGGGCGAAACTGAAGTTGAGTGTTACTCAATGTTCCTTAACTTCTATGTGTCGATACCACTTGTATCACATGTGAAATGATGGATTCTAACAGAATTTAACTGTGTAGATCAGATTCTACTAGATTAACCATCTGTAACACTTTTTATCACTTGGAGTGTTTTTCAGCTCTTGAAACGCACCATTGTGAATTCAAGTTACATTCAAGTTTAACTCACTTCCCCCTGAAAATACTGATGTAAAACTATTCCACATGATGTAATACATAGTTCTCTAATGGGTAATAACTGTTTTGATGGTTTCCTAAGTGTTACTCAAGGTACACATCAACATCTCAAATGCACTTGTTTTCCCCACTGAAACGCATTGGGCAAAACTGAAGTTGAATGTTACTCAATGTTCCTTCACTTCTATGTGTGGAAAAGACTTGAATCACATGTGAAATGATGGATTCTAACAGAATTTAAATGTGTAGATCAGATTCTACTAGATGAACCAGCCGTAACACTTGTTATCACTTGGAGTGTTTTTCAGCTCTTGAAACGCGCCATTGTGAATTTAAGTTACATTCAACTATATCTCAGTACCACGTGAAAATACTGATGTAAAACTGTTCCAAATGATGTAATACGTAGTTCTCTAATGGGTAATAACTGTTTGTATGGTTTCCTAAGTGTTACTCAAGGTACACATCAACATCTCAAATTCACTTGTTTTCCCCATTGAAACGTAAAGGGCGAAACTGAAGTTGAGTGTTACTCAATGTTCCTTAAATTCTATGTGTGGAAACCACTTATATCACATGTGAAATGATGGATTCTAACAGAATTTAACTGTGTAGATCAGTTTCTACTAGATTAACCATCCGTAACACTTGTTATCACTTGGAGTATTTTTCAGCTCTTGAAATGCGCCATTGTGAATTCAAGTTACATTCAACTATATCTCAGTGCCCCCTGAAAATACTGATGTAAAACTGTTACAAATGATGTAATACATAGTTCTCTAAGAGGTAATAACTGTTTGGATGGTTTCCTAAGTGTTACTCAAGGTACACATCAACATCTCAAATTCACTTGTTTTCCCCATTGAAACGCATTGGGCAAAACTGAAGTTGATTGTTACTCCATGTTCCTTAACTTCTATGTGTGGAAAAGACTTGAATCACATGTGAAATGATGGATTCTAACAGAATTTAACTGTGTAGATCAGATTCTACTAGATGAACCAGCTGTAACAGTTGTTATCACTTGGAGTGTTTTTCAGCTCTTGAAACGCGCCATTGTGAATTTAAGTTACATTCAACTATATCTCAGTCCCACGAGAAAATACTGATGTTAATCTGTTCCAAATGATGTAATACGTAGTTCTCTAATGGGTAATAACTGTTTGGATGGTTTCCTAAGTGTTACTCAAGGTACACATCAACATCTCAGATTCACTTGTTTTCCCCATTGAAACGCAATGGGCGAAACTGAAGTTGAGTGTTACTCAATGTTCCTTAACTTCTATGTGTGGAAACCACTTATATCACATGTGAAATGATGGATTCTAAGAGAATTTAACTGTGTAGATCTGATTCTACTAGATTAACCTTCCGTAACACTTGTTATCACTTGGAGTGTTTTTCAGCTCTTGAAATGCGCCATTGTGAATTCAAGATACATTCAACTATAACTCAGTGCCCCCTGAAAATACTGATGTAAAACTGTTCCAAATGATGTAATACATAGTTCTCTAATGGGTAATAACTGTTTGGATGGTTTCCTAAGTGTTACTCAAGGTACACATCAACATCTCAAATTCACTTGTTTTCCCCATTGAAACGCATTGGGCGAAACTGATGTTGATTGTTACTCAATGTTCCTTAACTTCTATGTGTGGAAACCACTTGTATCACATGTGAAATGATGGATTCTAACAGAATATAACTGTGTACATCAGATTCTACTAGATTAACCAGCCGTAACACTTGTTATCACTTGGAGTGTTTTTCAGCACTTGAACGCACCATTGTGAATTCAAGTTACATTCAAGTTTAACTCAGTTCCCCCTGAAAATACTGATGTAAAACTGTTCCAAATGATGTAACACATAGTTCTCTAATGGGTAATAACTGTTTGGATGGTTTCCTAAGTGTTACTCAAGGTACACATCCATCCATCCATCCATTTTCCAACCCGCTGAATCCGAACACAGGGTCACTGGGGTCTGCTGGAGCCAATCCCAGCCAACACAGGGCACAAGGCAGGGAACCAATCCTGGGCAGAGTGCCAACCCACCGCAGTACACACACAAAGCATACACTAGGGCCAATTTAGAATCGCCAGTCCACCTAACCTGCATGTCTTTGGACTGTGGGAGGAAACCGGAGCGCCCGGAGGAAACCCACGCAGTCACTGGGAGAACATGCAAACTCCATGCAGGGAGGACCCGGGAAGCGAACCCGGGTCCCCAGGTCTCCCAACTGCGAGGCAGCAGCGCTACCCACTGTGCCACCGTGCCGCCCAAGGTACACATCAACATCTCAAATTCACTTGTTTTCCCCATTGAAATGCATTGGGCGAAACTGAAGTTGAGTGTTACTCAATGTTCCTTAACTTCTATGTGTGGAAACCACTTGTATCACATGTGAAATGATGGATTCTAACAGAATTTAACTGTGTAGATCAGATTCTACTAGATTAACTATCCGTAACACTTGTTATCACTTTGAGTGTTTTTCAGCTCTTGAAACGCTCCTTTGTGAATTCAAGTTACATTCAACTATAACTCAGTGCCCCCTGAAAATACTGATGTAAAACTGTTCCAAATGATGTAATACATAGTTCTCTAATGGGTAATAACTGTTTGGATGGTTTCCTAAGTGTTACTCAAGGTACACATCAACATCTCAAATTCACTTGTTTTCCCAATTGAAACGCATTGGGCAAAACTGAAGTTGATTGTTACTCCATGTTCCTTAACTTCTATGTGTGGAAAAGACTTGAATCACATGTGAAATGATGGATTCTAACAGAATTTAACTGTGTAAATCAGATTCTACTAGATGAACCAGCTGTAACAGTTGTTATCACTTGGAGTGTTTTTCAGCTCTTGAAACGTGCCATTGTGAATTCAAGTTACATTTAACTATATCTCAGTCCCACGTGAAAATGCTGATGTAAAACTGTTCCAAATGATGTAATACGTAGTTCTCTAATGGGTAATAACTGTTTGGATGGTATCCTAAGTGTTACTCAAGGTACACATCAACATCTCAAATTCACTTGTTTTCCCCATTGAAACGCATTGGGCGAAACTGATGTTTATTGTTACTCAATGTTCCTTAACTTCTATGTGTGGAAACCACTTGTATCACATGTGAAATGATGGATTCTAACAGAATTTAACTGAGTAGATCAGATTCTACTAGATTAACCATCCGTAACACTTGTTATCACTTGGAGTATTTTTCAGCTCTTGAAACGCACCATTGTGAGTTCAAGTTACATTCAACTATAACTCAGTGCCCCCTGAAAATACTGATGTAAAACTGTTACAAATGATGTAATACATAGTTCTCTAATGAGTAATAACTGTTTGGATGGTTTCCTAAGTGTTACTCAATGTACACATCAACATCTCAAATTCACTTGTTTTCCCCATTGAAACGCATTGGGCGAAACTGATGTTGAGTGTTACTCAATGTTCCTTAACTTCTATGTGTGGATACCACTTGTATCACATGTGAAATGATGGATTCTAACAGAATTTAACTGTGTAGATCAGATTCTACTACATTAACCATCCGTAACACTTTTTATCACTTGGAGTGTTTTTCAGCTCTTGAAACGCACCATTGTGAATTCAAGTTACATTCAACTATAACTCAGTTCCCCCTGAAAATACTGATGTAAAACTGTTCCAAATGATGTAATACATAGTTCTCTAATGGGTAATAACTGTTTGGATGGTTTCCTAAGTGTTACTCAAGGTACACATCAACATCTCAAATTCACTTGTTTTCCCCAATTGAAACGCATTGGGCAAAACTGAAGTTGAATGTTACTCAATGTTCCTTAACTTTTATGTGTGGAAACCACTTGTATCACATGTGAAATGATGGATTCTAACAGAATTTAACTGTGTAGATCAGATTCTACTAGATTAACCAGCCGTAACAGTTGTTATCACTTGGAGTGTTTTTCAGCTCTTGAAACGCGCCATTGTGAATTAAAGTTACATTCAACTATATCTCAGTCCCACGTGAAAATACTGATGTAAAACTGTTCCAAATGATGTAATACGTAGTTCTCTAATGGGTAATAACTGTTTGGATGGTTTCCTAAGTGTTACTCAAGTTACACATCAACATCTCAAATTCACTTGTTGTCCCCATTGAAACGCATTGGGCGAAACTGATGTTGATTGTTACTCAATGTTCCTTAACTTCTATGTGTGGAACCCACTTGTATCACATGTGAAATGATGGATTCTAACAGAATTTAACTGTGTAGATCAGATTCTACTTGATTAACCATCCGTAACACTTGTTATTACTTGGAGTGTTTTTCAGATCTTGAAACGCACCATTGTGAATTCAAGTTACATTCAACTATAACTCAGTGCCCCCTGAAAATACTGATGTAAAACTGTTCCAAATGATGTAATACATACTTCTCTAATGGGTAATAACTGTTTGGATGGTTTCCTAAGTGTTACTCAACGTACACATCAACATCTCAAATTCACTTGTTTTCCCCATTGAAACGCATTGGGGGAAACTGATGTTGATTGTTACTCAATGTTCCTTAACTTCTATGTGTGGAAACCACTTGTATCACATGTGAAATGATGGATTCTAACAGAATTTAACTGTGTAGATCAGATTCTACTAGATTAACCATTCGTAACACTTGTTATCACTTGGAGTGTTTTTCAGCTGTTGAAACGCACCATTGTGAATTCAAGTTACATTCAACTATAACTCACTTCCCCCTGAAAATACTGATGTAAAACTGTTCCAAATGATGTAATACATAGTTCTCTAATGGGTAATAACTGTTTGGATGGTTTCCTAAGTGTTACTCAAGGTACACATCAACATCTCAAATTCACTTGTTTTCCCCACTGAAACGCATTGGGCAAAACTGAAGTTGATTGTTACTCAATGTTCCTTAACTTCTATGTGTGGAAACCACTTGTATCACATGTGAAATGATGGATTCTAACAGAATTTAACTGTGTAGATCAGATTCTACTAGATTAACCAGCCGTAACACTTGTTATCACTTGGAGTGTTTTTCAGCTCTTGAAACGCGCCATTGTGAATTCAAGTTACATTCAACGATATCTCAGTCCCACGTGAAAATACTGATGTAAAACTGTTCCAAATGATGTAATACATAGTTCTCTAATGGGTAATAACTGTTTGGATGGTTTCCTAAGTGTTACTCAAGGTACACATCAACATCTCAAATTCACTTGTTTTCCCCATTGAAACGCAATGGGCGAAACTGAAGTTGAGTGTTACTCAATGTTCCTTAACTTCTATGTGTGGAAACCACTTGTATCACATGTGAAATGATGGATTCTAACAGAATTTAACTGTGTAGATCAGATTCTACTAGATTAACCTTCCGTAACACTTGTTATCACTTGGAGTGTTTTTCAGCTCTTGAAATGCGCCATTGTGAATTCAAGTTACATTCAACTATAACTCAGTGCCCCCTGAAAATACTGATGTAAAACTGTTGCAAATGATGTAATACATAGTTCTCTAATGGGTAATAACTGTTTGGATGGTTTCCTAAGTGTTACTCAAGGTACACATCAACATCTCAAATTCACTTGTTTTCCCCTTTGAAACGCATTGGGCAAAACTGATGTTGATTGTTACTCAATGTTCCTTAACTTCTATGTGTGGAAACCACTTGTATCACATGTGAAATGATGGATTCTAACAGAATTTAACTGTGTAGATCAGATTCTACTAGATTAACCATCCGTAACACTTGTTATCACTTGCAGTGTTTTTCAGCTCTTGAAACGCTCCATTGTGAATTCAAGTTACATTCAACTATAACTCAGTGCCCCCTGAAAATACTGTTGTAAAACTGTTCCAAATGATGTAATACATAGTTCTCTAATGGGTAATAACTGTTTGGATTGTTTCCTAAGTGTTACTCAAGGTACACATCAACATCTCAAATTCACTTGTTTTCCCAATTGAAACGCATTGGGCGAAACTGATGTTGATTGTTACTCAATGTTCCTTAACTTCTATGTGTGGATACCACTTGTATCACATGTGAAATCATGGATTCTAACAGAATTTAACTGTGTAGATCAGATTCTACTAGATTAACCATCCGTAACACTTGTTATCACTTGGAGAGTTTTTCAGCTCTTGAAACGCGCCATTGTGAATTCAAGTTACATTCAACTATATCTCAGTCCCACGTGAAAATACTGATGTAAAACTGTTCCAAGTGATGTAATAAGTAGTTCTCTAATGGGTAATAACTGTTTGGATGGTTTCCTAAGTGTTACTCAAGGTACACATCAACATCTCAAATTCACTTGTTTTCCCCATTGAAACGCATTGGGCGAAACTGAAGTTGATTGTTACTCAATATTCCTTAACTTCTATGTGTGGAAACCACTTGTATCACATGTGAAATGATGGATTCTAACAGAATTTAACTGTGTAGATCAGATTCTACTAGATTAACCATCCGTAACACTTGTTATCACTTGGAGTGTTTTTCAGCTCTTGAAACGCTCCATTGTGAATTCAAGTTACATTCAACTATAACTCAGGGCCCCCGGAAAATACTGATGTAAAACTGTTCCAAATGATGTAATACATAGTTCTCTAATGGGTAATAACTGTTTGGATGGTTTCCTAAGTGTTACTCAAGGTACACATCAACATCTCAAATTCACTTGTTTTCCCCATTGAAACGCATTGGGCGAAACTGAAGTTGAGTGTTACTCAATGTTCCTTAACTTCTATGTGTGGAAACCACTTGTTTCACATGTGAAATGATGGATTCTAACAGAACTTAACTGTGTAGATCATATTCTACTAGATTAACCAGCCGTAACACTTGTTATCACTTTGAGTGTTTTTCAGCTCTTGAAACGCACCATTGTGAATTCAAGTTACATTCAACTATAACTCAGTGCCCCCTGAAAATACTGATGTAAAACTGTTCCAAATGATGTAATACATAGTTCTCTAATGGGTAATAACTGTTTGGATGGTTTCCTAAGTGTTACTCAAGGTACACATCAACATCTCAAATTCACTTGTTTTCCCCATTGAAACGCATTGGTCAAAACTGATGTTGATTGTTACTCAATGTTCCTTAACTTCTTTGTGTGGAAACCACTTGTATCACATGTGAAATGATGGATTCTAACAGAATTTAACTGTGTAGATCAGATTCTACTAGATTAACCAGCCGTAACACTTGTTATCACTTGGAGTGTTTTTTCAGCTCTTGAAACGTGCCATTGTGAGTTATAGTTGAATATAACTTGAATTAACAAAGGCACGTTTCAAGAGCTGAAAAACAATCCAAATGAGAAGAAGTGTTACTGCTGGTTAATCTAGTAGAATCTAATCTGCACAGTAGAATTCTGTTAGAATCCATCATTTCACATGTGATACAAGCGGTTTGCACACATAGAAGTTAAGGAACACTCAACTTCAGTTTCGCCCAATGCGTTTCATTGGGGAAAACAAGTGAATTTGAAATGTTGGTGTACCTTGAGTAACACTTACGAAACCATCCAAACAATTCTTACCCATTAGTGAACTATGTATTTCATCATATAGAACAGTTTTACATCAGTATTTTCACAGGGCACTGAGTTATTGTTGAATGTAAATTGAAATCAAAATGGCGTGTTTCAAGAGATGTAAAACACTCCAAATGATAAAAAGTGTCATGCCTTGTTAATCTAGTAGAATCTGATCTACTCAGTGGAATTCTGTTAGAATCCATCATTTTACATGACATAGACGTGGTTTCCACACATAGAAGTTAAGGAACATTGAGTAACACCGAAACTTCAGTTTCTCCCAATGTGTTTCAATGGGGAAAGCAAGTGAATTTGAGATGTTGATGTGTACCTTGAGTAACACTTAGGAAACCATCCAAACAGTTCTTACCCATTAGGGAACTATGTATTACATCATTTACAAGAGTTTTACATCAGTATTTTCACCGGGAACTGAGTTATTGTTGAATGTAACTTGAAATCACAATGGCGCGTTTCAAGAACTGAAAAACACTCCATATGATAAGACGTTTTACTGCTGGTTAATCTAGTATAATCTGATCTACACAGTAGAATTCTGTTAGAATCCATCATTTCACAAGTGGTTTGCACAATTAGAAGTTAAGGAACATTGAGTAACACCCAACTTCAGTTTCGCCCAATGCGTTTCAATGGGGAAAACAAGTGAAGTTGAGATGTTGATGCATACCTTGACTAACACTTAGGAAACCATCCAAACAGTTCTTACCCAATAGGGAAGTATGTATTACATCATTCAGACCAGTTTTACATCAGTATTTTCACGGGGCACTGAGTTATAGTTGAAAGTAACTTGAATTCACAATTGCGCCTTTCAAGAGCTGAAAAACACCCCCAATGACTAGCAGTGTTACTGCTGGTTAATCTACTAGAATCTAACCTACACAGTTAAATTATGTTAGAATCCACCATTTCACAAGTGGTTTGCACACAAAGAAGTTAAGGAACATTGAGTAAAACTCCATTTCAGTTTCGCCCAATGCGTTTCAATGGGGAAAACAAGTGAATTTGACATTTTGATGCGTACCTTGAGTAACACTTAGGAAACCATCCAAACAGTTCTTACCCAATAGGGAACTATGTTTTACATCATTTAGAACAGTTCTACATCACTTTTTTCACGGGGCAGTGAGTAATGTAACTTGAATTCGTATTTCCTAAGAATTGTTATAGCTTGTTAATCTAGTAGAATCTGATCTACACTGTAGAATTCTGTTGGAATCCATCATTTCAGATATGATACAAGTGTTATCCACACATAGAAGTTAAGTAACTATGAGTAACACTCAACTTCATTTTCACCCCATGCGTTTCAATGTGGAAAGCAAGTGAATTTGAGATGTTGATGTGTACCTTCAGTAACACTTAGGAAACCATCCAAACAGTTCTTATCCATTAGGGAACTATGTATTACATCATTTAGAATATTTCTACATCAGTATTTTCACGGGGCACTGAGTTATGTAACTTTAATTCGTAATTCCTAAGAATTGTTACGGCTTGTTAATCTAGTAGAATCTGATCTACACAATAGAATTCTGTTAGAATCCATCATTTCACATGTGATACAAGTGGTTTCCTCAAATAGAAGTTAAGGAACGTTGATGAACACTCAACTTCATTCTTGCCCAATGCGTTTCAATGGGGAAAACAAGTGAATTTGAGATGTTGATGTGTACCTTGAGTAACACTTAGGAATCCATCCAAACAGTTCTTACCCATTAGGGAACTATGTATTACATCATTTAGAACAGTTTCACATCAATATTTTCAGGGGGCACTGAGTTATAGTTGAATGTAACTTGAATTCACAATTGCGCGTTTCAAGAGCTGAAAAACAATCCAAATGATAAGAAGTGTTTCGGCTTGTTAATCTAGTAGAATCTGATCTGCACAGTAGAATTCTGTTATAATCCATCATTTCACATGAGATTCAATTGGTTTCCACGCATAGAAGTTAAGGAACATTGATAAACACTCAACTTAATTCTCGCCTAATGCGTTTCAAAGGGGAAAACAAGTGAATTTGAGATGTTGATATGTACCTTGAGTAACACTTAGGAAACCATCCAAAAAGTTCTTACCCATTAGGGAACGATGTATTACATCATTTAGAACAGTTCTACATCAGTATTTTCACGGGGCACTGAGTTATGTAACTTGAATTCGTAATTCCTAAGGATTGTTACGGCTTGTTAATCTGGTAGAATCTGATCTACACGGTAGAATTCTGTTAGAATCCATCATTTCACATGTTATACAAGTGGTTTGCACACAAAGAAGTTAAGGAACACTCAACTTCAGTTTCGCCCAATGCGTTTCAATGGGGAAATCAAGTGAATTTGAGATGTTGATGTGTACCTTGAGTAACACTTAGGAAACCATCCAAATAGTTCTTACCCATTAGGGAACTATCTATTACATCATTTAGAACAGTTCTACATAAGTATTTTCATGGGGCACTGTGTTATAGTTGAATGTAACTTGAATTCCTAATGGCTCGTTTCAAGATCTGAAAAACACTCCATATCCTAAGAAGTGTTATGGCTTGTTAATCTAGTAGAATCTGATCTACACAGTAGAATTCTGTTGGAGTCCATCATTTCAGATATGATAGAAGTGTTATCCACACATAGAAGTTAAAGGACATTGAGTAACACTCAACTTCACTTTCGCCCAATGCGTTTAAATGTGGAAAACAAGTGAATTGGAGATGTTGTTGTGTCCCTTGAGTAACACTTAGGAAACCATCCAATCACTTCTTACCCAATAGGGAACTATGTATTACATCATTTAGAACAATTCTACATAAGTATTTTCACGGGGCACTGAGTTATAGTTGAATGTAACTTGAATTCGTAATGGCTCATTTCAAGAGCTGAAAAACACTCCAAATCAAAAGAAGTGATACGGCTGGTTAATCTAGTAGAATCTGATTTACACAATAGAATTATTTTAGAATCCATCATTTCACATGACATACAAGTGGTTTCCAGACATAGAATTTAAGGAACACTCAACTTCAGTTTCGCCCAATGCGTTTCATTCGGGAAAACAAGTGAATTTGAGATGTTGATGTGTACCTTGAGTAACACTTAGGAAACCATCCAAACAGTTCTTACCCATTAGAGATCTATGTATTACATCATTTAGAACAGTTTTTCATCAGTTTTTTCACTGGGCATTGAGTTATAGTTGAATGTAACTTGAATTCACAATGGCGTGTTTCAAGAGCTGAAAAACACTCTGAATGATAAAAAGTGTCAAGGCTGGTTAATCTAGTAGAATCTGATCTACACAGTAGAATTCTGGTAGAATCCATCATTTCACATGTGGTACAAGCGGTTTGCACACATAGAAGTTAAGGAACACTCAACTTCAATTTCGCCCAATGCGTTTCATTAGGGAAAACAAGTGAATTTGAAATGTTGGTGTACCTTGAGTAACACTTACGAAACCATCCAAACAGTTCTTACCCATTAGTGAACTATGTATTTCATCATTTAGAACAGTTTTACATCAGTATTTTCACGGGGCACTGAGTTATTGTTGAATGTAAATTGAAATCAAAATGGTGCGTTTCAAGAGATGTAAAACACTACAAATGATAAAAAGTGTCATGGCTTGTTAATGTAGTAGAATCTGATCTACTCAGTGGAATTCTGTTAGAATCCATCATTTTACATGACATAGACGTGGTTTCCACACATAGTAGTTAAGGAACATTGAGTAACACCGAAAAATCAGTTTCTCCCTATGCGTTTCAATGGGGAAAACAAGTGAATTTGAGATGTTGATGTGTACCTTGAGTAATACTTAGGAAACCATCCAAACAGTTCTTACCCATTAGGGAACTATGTATTACATCATTTAGAACAGTTTTACATCAGTGTTTTCACCGGGAACTGAGTTATTGTTGAATGTAACTTGAAATCACAATGGCGCGTTTCAAGAGCTGAAAAACACTCCAAATGAGAAGCGTTACTGCTGGTTAATCTAGTAGAATCTGATCTACACAGTAGAATTCTGTTGGAATCCATCATTTCAGATATGATAGAAGTGTTATCCACACATAGAAGTTAAGTAACTATGAGTAACACTCAACTTCATTTTCACCCAATGCGTTTCAAAGTGGAAATCAAGTGAATTTGAGATGTTGATGTCTACCTTGAGTAACACTTAGGAAACCATCCAAACAGTTCTTATCCTTTAGGGAACTATGTATTACATCATTTAGAACAGTTTTACATCAGTATTTTCACGGGGCACTGAGTTATAGTTGAATCTAACTTGAATTCACAATTGCGCGTTTCAAGAGCTGAAAAACAATCCAAATGAGAAGAAGTGTTTCGGCTGGTTAATCTAGTAGAATCTGATATGCACAGTAGAATTCTGTTATACTCCATCATTTCACATGAGATTCAAGTGGTTTCCACACATAGAAGTTAAGAAACATTGATGAACACTCAACTTCATTCTCGGCCAATGCGTTTCAAAGGGGAAAACAAGTGAATTTGAGATGTTGATATGTACCTTGAGTAACACTTAGGAAACCATCCAAAAAGTTCTTACCCATTAGGGAACGATGTATTACATCATTTAGAACAGTTCTACATCAATATTTTCACGGGGCACTGAGTTATGTAACTTGAATTCGTAATTCCTAAGAATTGTTACGGCTTGTTAATCTAGTAGAATCTGATCTACACAGTAGAATTCTGTTGGAATCCATCATTTCAGATATGATACAAGTGTTATCCACACATAGAAGTTAAGTAACTATGAGTAACACTCAACTTCATTTTCACCCAATGCGTTTCAATGTGCAAAGCAAGTGAATTTGAGATGTTGATGTGTACCTTGAGGAACACTTAGGAAACCATCCAAACAGTTCTTATCCATTAGGGAACTATGTATTACATCATTTAGAACATTTCTACATCAGTATTTTCACGGGGCACTGAGTTATGTAACTTGAATTCGTAATTCCTAAGAATTGTTACGGCTTGTTAATCTAGTAGAATCTGATCTACACAATAGAATTCTGTTAGAATCCATCATTTCTCATGTGATACAAGTGGTTTCCACAAATAGAAGTTAAGGAACGTTGATGAACACTCAACTTCATTCTCGCCCAATGCGTTTCAAAGGGGAAACCAAGTGAATTTGAGATGTTGATGTGTACCTTGAGTAACACTTAGGAATCCATCCAAACAGTTGTTACCCATTAGGGAACTATGTATTACATTATTTAGAACAGTTCTACATCAGTATTTTCACGGGGCACTGAGTTATAGTTGAATGTAACTTGAATTCGTATTGGCTCGTTTCAAGAGCTGAAAAGCACTCCATATCCTAAGAAGTGATACGGCTGGTTTATCTAGTACAGGGGTGCTCAAACTTTTTCCTATGAAGGGCTAAAAATCAAACTTGACTGAGGTGCCGTGGGCCAAAAGTAAATTTTGCATCATATATCAAACTGCATTACATTACAGTTGCTATGGTTTCCTCTTATTTATTTCATAATATTTAAAATAAATATAAAACAACTTTAATCTGATTAACTAATGCAATTTTATTTGTAAAGTTTTGCATTTTAATGAACTTATTACAATAAAAACAAACAATCTGCAAGTGTTCAATGTACAATACAGTTCAATGCCAGACACACTAGTCAAGCTGTAAGCAATAATAAAACCACTTGGTTGCAATGTCCATGACCTAATGAGAGATATGAAACTGGTCCTTATTTTTCAGAAGTTTTTCAAGATTGGGCTGTAGCTGACTTACAGACAAAGACAAGATATTTTTTAGGTGAGAGTCAGTTAGTTTGCTTCTGAGTTTACTCTTGTTCAAGTTCATCAGACTGAAAGTCTGCTCGCAGAGGTAGGTACTGCCAAACAGAGACAGCATCACTTGTGCCTGCTTGCACATCTTTGGGTACCTGTTTGTTGGGACACATTTGTAGAAGTCTGTCAAAGGAAGAGATGTGAACTTGTGTTTCAGTTCAGAATCACACTGAAGATCAATTAGTTCCATCTGAAGATCATCTCTGACTGCATCCACACTGATGGTGAAGGGTTGAGCAAACAACTCAAAGTCAGCAGTGTTGTGTCTGAAGTCCTCAAAGCGACTGTCAAACTCCTGGATAAGGTTGCTGAGAACAGCATCATATTCATGGGCCTTCTCTTTCACCATGCCTACCTCTCCAAGACAGGGAAAATGGGCTAAATTTCCTGCATGTGGGGTGAGAAACAGAAAGAACAGTGTGAGATTGGAAGTGAAATGAGCAAAGCAGGCATGTAAAACAGAGGAAGAAAAAAATAGAATAACTGAAAAAAGGAGGAAATTATTATTTCATGACAATTTAAGAAACAAGCTAATTTTAAGCAAATTTTATCAGCTTGAAGTACAACAAAAACACAAATGCTGACATGACTGATTATAAATGCAAACTCCACATATAATTCTAAATATAATTACTAATAATATAATTATAATTGCACATAAAATTTCCTGAATATTATAACTGTAAATGTTACGGTTACCTGCTGAGAGATGTCTTTTGAGCAGCAGTAGTTTTTGTTTGAAGGCTCTGACGTGATCAAAAAGCTGGGTGATAATCTGGTCCTTTCCCTGGAGCTGAACATTCAAAACATTGAGCATCTCTGTTAGATCCACAAGGAAAGCCAGGTCAGAGAGCCATTTCTTATCAGTGGGCACTTGAATATTACCATCCTTGCTTTCCTGAAAAACTCTGATCTCATTACGCAGATCAAAAAATCTCCGGAGAACTTTTCCTCTGCTGAGCCATCTGACCTCCTGGTGGTACAACACATCACCATATTGCGCATCCATCTCTTCCATCAGTGCCTTGAACTGTCGGTGAGAAAGCGCCTTGGAGCGTATATTGTTAACAATTTTGATGACGTCACGCATCACATCCACAAGCCCGCCAGATTTAGCACATAGTTGTTCTTGATGTAAAATGCAGTAGTACTTAACAACTTTTCCTCCACATTCACTGACTTTCTGAGACACTAATGTAGCAAGGCCAGATTTCCTCCCTACCATTGCCGGCGCTCCATCAGTTGTAATGCCAGCCATCTTCTCCCACTTTAATTCATTTTTTTCCAACACTCTCTCAACAGCAAAAAAGAGATCTTGTCCTTTAGTAGTACCAGAAAGGGTCTCAATGCCAGCCAGCTCTTGTATCACTTCAAAAGTTTCATTAACTCCACGCAAAAATACCAACAGCTGTGCGGAATCGGATATGTCGGTGCTCTTGTCGCAGGCTATTGAATAGGCAGAGAACGCACTTGCCTTTGTCTTGATTTGCTCGCTGATGTCTTGAGCCATGTCCTCTATGCGTCGGGTGACAGTATTTCTTGACAGGCTAATTTGTGAGAACATTCGTACCTGAGAAGGACAAACTGCTTCTGCAGCCACTGCAAGACATTCCTTGACGAACTCTCCAGTAGCGAAGGCTCTTCCACTTTTAGCAATTAGAGCGGAAATCTGATAACTGGCCCGTGTGCCGCTTTCTTGTGCTGTTAAAGGATGTAGCAGTGCGCTCTGTTCGAATCGAAGTTTAGCAAGCAGCTCGTTAGCCTTCTGTTTTCGCGCCTCGCCGCTGTACTTTGAGAAAGCTGCAGAATGTTTTGTTTCATAATGATGACGGATATTGTACTCTTTTAAAACAGCAACCGACTGTTTGCAAACTAGACATACTGCCTTTGATTTGACTTCAGTGAATAAAAACTCGTCTTGCCAAACTTTTTTAAAATTTCTCTTGTCTGTGTGCCACCGCCTTGATTTCTCCATTATTGCGTTTGTTAATTTGTTGACGTTAATTGACGTGGAGTGTCGCAAAGCAGGTGGTGCTGCACCTTAAATTGCGCATGCACGAAAAAAAAAAATCTAATTAATTTACATTTAATTTAAACATTTAATATCAGTTTACTCTTTTGTAGTTCAACAATAAAACAAACAAAAATGTTATATCAAACCACAAATGATGATCTGTGTCGAAGGCATCCCCTCCCCTCACCCCACCCCCCCACCCCCCCTCTTCTCGGATGGTGTGGCGGGCCAAATTAAACATTACCACGGGCCAACTTTGACCCGTGGGCCCTGGTTTGGGCATCTCTGATCTAGTAGAATCTGATCTACACAGTAGAATTCCATTAGAATCCATCATTTCACAAATGATACAAGTGGTTTCCACACATAGAAGTTAAGGAACTTTGAGTAACACTCAACTTCATTTTCACCCAATGTGTTTCAATGGGGAAAACAGGTGAATTTGAGTTGATGTGTACCTTGAGTAACACTTAGGAAACCATCCACACAGTTCTTACTCTTTAGGGAACGATGTATTACATCATTTAGAACAGTTTTACATCAGTATTTTCATGGGGCACTGAGTTATAGTTGAATATAACTTGAATTAACAATGGCGCGTTTCAAAGCTGAAAAACAATCCAAATGAGAAGAAGTGTTACTGCTGGTTAACCTAGTAGAATCTAATCTACACAGTGGAATTCTGTTAGAATCCATCATTTCACATGTGATACAAGTGGTTTGCACACATAGAAGTTAAGGAACATTGAGGAACATTCAACTTCAGTTTCACCCAATGCGTTTCATTGGGGAAAACAAGTGAATTTGACATGTTGATGTGTACCTTGACTAACACTTAGCAAACCATCCAAACAGTTCTAACCCATTAGGGAACTATGTATTTCATCATTTAGAACCGTTTTACTTCAGTATTTTCACGGGACCCTGAGTTATAGTTGAATGTAACTTGAACTCACAATGGCACGTTTCAAGAGCTGAAAAACACTCCAAATGAGAAGCGTTACTGCTGGTTAATCTAGTAGAATCTGATCTACACAGTAGAATTCATCATTTCACATGTTATACAAGTGGTTTGCACACATAGAAGTTAAGGAACACTCAACTTCAGTTTCGCCCAATGCGTTTAATTGGGGAAAACATGTGAATTTGAGATGTTGATGTGTACCTTGAGTAACACTTGTGAAACCATCCAAACAGTTCTTACCCATAAGTGAACTATGTATTTCATCATTTAGAACAGTTCTACATCAGTATTTTCACGGGGCACTGAGTTATTGTTGAATGTAACTTGAAATCACAATGGCGCGTTTCAAGAGCTGAAAAACACTCCAAATGATAAAAAGTGTAATGGCTGGTTAAACTAGTAGAATCTGATCTACACAGTGGAATTCTGTTAGAATCCATCATTTTACATGACATACACGTGGTTTCCACACATAGAAGTTAAGGAACATTGAGTAACACCGAAACTTCTGTTCCTCCCAATGCGTTTCAATGGGGAAAACAAGTGAATTTGAGATGTTGATGTGTACCTTGAGTAACACTTAGGAAACCATCCAAACAGTTCTTACCCAATAGGGAACTATGTATTACATCATTCAGAACAGTTTAATACCAGTATTTTCACGGGGCAATGAGTTATAGTTGAAAGTAACTTGAATCCACAATTGCGCCTTTCAAGAGAAGAAAAACACTACCAATGACAAGAAGTGTTACTGCTGGTTAATCTAGTAAAATCTAATCTACACAGTAGAATTCTGTTAGAATCCATCATTTCACAAGTGGTTTGCACACAAAGAACTTAAGGAACATTGAGTAACACTCATCTGCAGTTTCGCCCAATGCGTTTCAAAGGGGAAATCAGTTGAATTTGAGATGTTGATGTGTACCTTGAGTAACAGTTAGGAAATCATCCAAACAGTTCTTACACATTAGGGAACTATGTATTACATCATTTAGAACAGTTCTACATAAGTATTTTCATTTGGGGCACTGTGTTATAGTTGTATGTAGCTTGAATTCCTAATGGCTCGTTTCAAGAGCTGAAAAACACTCCATATCCTAAAAAGTGTTACGGCTTGTTAATCTAGTAGAATCTGATCTACACAGTAGAATTCCATTGGAATCCATCATTACAGATATGATACAAGTGTTATCCACACATAGAAGTTAAGGAACATTGAGTAACACTCAACTTCATTTTCACCCAATGCATTTCAATGTGGAAAGCAAGTGAATTTGAGATGTTGATGTGTACCTTGAGTAACACTTAGGAAACCATCGAAACAGTTCTTATCCATTAGGGAACCATGTATTACATCATTTAGAGCAGTTTTACATCAATATTTTCACGGGGCACTGAGTTATAGTTGAATGTAACTTGAATTCGTAATGGCTCGTTTCAAGAGCTGAAAAACACTCCATATCCTAAGAAGTGATACGGCTGGTTAATCTAGTAGAATCTGATCTACACAGTAGAATTCTGTTAGAATCCATCATTTCACATGTGATACAAGCAGTTTGCACACATAGAAGTTAAGGAACACTCAACTTCACTTTCGCCCAATGCGTTTAAATGTGGAAAACAAGTGAATTGGAGATGTTGATGTGTACCTTGAGTAACACTTAGGCAACCATCCAAACAGTTCTTACCCATTAGGGAACTATGTATTACATCATTTAGAACAGTTTTACATCAGTTTTTTCACTGGGCATTGAGTTATAGTTGAATGTAACTTGAATTCACAATGGCGCGTTTCAAGAGCTGAAAAACACTCCAAATGACAAAAAGTGTTACGGCTGGTTAATCTAGTACAATCTAATCTACAAAGTGGAATTCTGTTAGAATCCATCATTTCACATGACATACAAGTGGTTTCCACACATAGAATTTAAGGAACACTCAACTTCAGTTTCGCCCAATGCGTTTAAATGTGGAAAACAAGTGAATTGGAGATGTTGATGTGTACCTTGAGTAACACTTAGGAAACCATCCAAACAGTTCTTACCCATTAGGGAACTATGTATTACATCATTTAGAACAGTTTTACATCAGTTTTTTCACTGGGCATTGAGTTATAGTTGAATGTAACTTGAATTCACAATGGCGCGTTTCAAGAGCTGAAAAACACTCTAAATGATAAAAAGTGTCAAGGCATTTTAATCTAGTAGAATCTGATCTACACAGTAGTATTCTGTTAGAATCCATCATTTCACATGTGATACAAGCGGTTTGAACACTCAACTTCAGTTTCGCCCAATGCGTTTCATTGGGGAAAACAAGTGAATTTGAAATGTTGGTGTACCTTGAGTAACACTTACGAAACCATCCAAACAGTTCTTACCCATTAGTGAACTATGTATTTCATCATTTAGAACAGTTTTACATCAGTATTTTCACAGGGCACTGAGTTATTGTTGAATGTAAATTGAAATCAAAATCGCGCGTTTCAAGAGATATAAAACACTCCAAATGATAAAAAGTGTCATGGCTTGTTAATCTAGTAGAATCTGATCTACTCAGTGGAATTCTGTTAGAATCCATCATTTTACATGACATAGACGTGGTTTCCACACATAGAAGTTAAGGAACATTGAGTAACACCGAAACTTCAGTTTCTCCCAATGCGTTTCAATGTGGAAAACAAGTGAATTTGAGATGTTGATGTGTACCTTCAGTAACACTTAGGAAACCATCCAAACAGTTCTTACCTAATAGGGAACTATGTATTACATCATTCAGACCAGTTTTACATCAGTATTTTCACTGGGCACTGAGTTATAGTTGAATGTAACTTGAAATCACAATGGCGCGTTTCAAGAGCTGAAAAACACTCCATTTCCTAAGAAGTGTTACGGCTTGTTAATCTAGTAGAATCTGATCTACACAGTAGAATTCTGTTGGAATTCATCATTTCAGATATGATACAAGTGTTATCCTCACATAGAAGTTAAGGAACATTAACACTCATCTTCATTTTCACCCAATGCGTTTCAATGTGGAAAGCAAGTGAATTTGAGATGTTGATGTGTACCTTGAGTAACAGGAATCCATCCAAACAGTTATAACTCATTAGGGAACTATGTATTACATCATTTAGAACAGTTCTACATCAGTATTTTCTCGGGGCACTGAGTTATAGTTGAATGTAACTTGTATTCATAATGGCGCGTTTCAAGAGCTGAAAAAAACTCCAAATCAAACGTAGTGATACGGCTGGTTAATCTAGTAGAATCTGATCTACACAATACAATTCTGTTAGAATCCATCATTTCACATGTGATACAAGTGGTTTCCACAAATAGAAGTTAAGGAACGTTGATGAACACTCAACTTCATTCTCGCCCAATGTGTTTCAATGGGGAAAACAAGTGAATTTGAGATGTTGATGTGTACCTTGAGTAACAGGAATCCATCCAAACAGTTATAACTCATTAGGGAACTATGTATTACATCATTTAGAACAGTTCTACATCAGTATTTTCACGGGGCACTGAGTTATAGTTGAATGTAACTTGAATTCCTAATGGCTCGTTTCAAGAGCTGAAAAACACTCCATATCCTAAGAAGTGTTACGGCTTGTTAATCTAGTAGATTCTGATCTACACAGTAGAATTCTGTTAGAATCCATCATTTCACATGTGATGCAAGTGGTTTCCACACATAGAAGTTAAGGAACATTGAGTAACACTCATCTTCATTTTCACCCAATGCGTTTCAATGTGGAAAGGAAGTGAATTTTAGATGTTGATGTATACCTTGAGTAACACTTAGGAATCTATCCAAACAGTTCTTACCCATTAGGGAACTATGTATTACATCATTTAGAACAGTTCTACATCAGTATTTTCACGGGGCACTGAGTTATGTAATTTGAATTCGTAATGGCTCGTTTCAAGAGCTGAAAAACACTCCATATCCTAAGAAGTGTTACGGCTTGTTAATCTAGTAGAATCTCATCTACACAGTAGAATTCTGTTGGAATCCATCATTTCAGATATGATAGAAGTGTTATCCACACATAGAAGTTAAGAAACATTGAGTAACACTCAACTTCATTCTCGACCCGTGAACTCAGGGCCCCGTGAAAATACTGATGTAAAACTGCTCTAAATGATGCAATACATAGTTCCCTAATGGATAAGAACTGTTTGGATGGTTTCCTAAGTGTTACTCAAGGTACACATCAACATCTCAATTTTCACTTGTTGTCCCCATTGAAACGCATTGGGCAAACATGAAGTTGAGTGTTACTTATTGTTCCTTAACTTCTATGTGCGGAAACCACTTGTGTCATTTGTGAAATGATGGATTCTAACAGAACTCTACTGTGTAGATCAGATTCTACTAGATTAACCAGCTGTCTCACTTCTTTTGATTTGGAGTATTTTTCAGCTCTTGAAACGCGCCATTATGAATTCAGCTATAACTCAGTGCCCCGTGAAAATACTGATGTAGAACTGTTCTAAAAGATGTAATACATAGTTCCCTGATGGGTAAGAACTGTTTGGATGTTTCCTAAGAGTTACTCAAGCTACACATCAACATCTCAAATTCACCTGTTTTCCCCTTTGAAACGCATTGGGCATAAATGATGTTGTGTTTACACACATAGAAGTTAGGGAACATTGATGAACACTCAACTTCATTTTCGCCCAATGCGTTTCAATGGGGACAGGAAGTGAAAATTGAGATGTTGATGTGTACCTTCAGTAACACTTAGGAAACCATCCAAACAGTTCTTACTCATTAGGGAACTATGAATTACATCATTTAGAACAGTTTTACATCAGTATTTTCACGGGGCAATGAGTCCACTGGGCGAGAATGAAGTTAAGTGTTACTTAATGTTCCTTAACTTCTTTGTGTGGAAACCACTTTTATCGCATGTGAAATGATGGATTCTAACAGAATTCTACTGTGTAGATGAGATTTTACTAGATTAACCAGCCGTAACACTTTTTTTCATTTGGAGTGTTTTTCAGCTGTTTAAACGTGCTAGTGTAAATTCATGTTACATTCAACTATAACTCAGTGCCCCGTGAAAGTACTGATGTAAAACTGTTCTAAATGATGTAATACTTAGTTCCCTAATGGGTTAGAACTGTTTCAATGGTTTCCTAAGTGTTACTCAAGGTAGACATCACCATTTCAAATTCACTTGTTTTCCCCTTCTGAAATCCCAAACTTTTAAATGTTTCTTTTAATCTTTGATCACATACTGTCTGGATGTGAAGACAAGTATGAAAGAATGTTATGTTGTGTCACTGAAATGTGAAAACAGTGAATTTGTGAAAAGACCACACGTGTTCTCTTGTGTTTTTCCGAATAGAAACAGCTCTGGGCAACAATGAACGAAATCAGGTGGAGAAAAGAGAGAAGACAATTTCGGAGATGATGAGGGCAGTGGAGTAGATAAAGGTGAGCTGAATTAAGATTTCAATTTATATCAAGCAAAGATGAAAAAATCAAAACAGATACATTGGTTCTTCTTCCTCGTTGAAGCCCATTCTTGCTCAGTGTTTTTCTGATGATGTAATCATGAACACTGCCCTTTGATGAGGCAAGAGAAGCTCCGTTTTTGGGTGTTTGCAGGATCCTTTGTAACCTTGATGAATGTCATGCTTCACCCTTGTAATTTTGACCAACTGTTAATATCCCCTCATGTTTCAGGTGTTTTCTATTTTTAGATGATGGCTCTCACTGTAGTTCACTTGAGTCCCAGAGCCATAGAGATGGCTTTGTGGACCTTTCTTGACTAATATATATCAGCAACTTTGCTTTTCTCATGCTTTCACAACTTTTCTTTGATTGTGGCATTACAGTATGTGCTTATTGAATTTTTATGCCTGCCACTCTGATGGTGATGGTCATAATGAGAGAGGTTTAAATTGAGCCACCCTGGATTTATCAGCTGACTCCTCATTTGGGTTGACTTCACTTACATAACTTTTCTACAGTGTCAGATAGTTTTCAATGTCTTGGCTCAAGTCCATAGCAATATATAAATAAGGATTTTTTTGATTTGGGATCCATAAATTAAGTTGCTTAATTTAACATAAGGCCCTCAAAATGAAGCGAAGTCTTAATACTGGACATCAAAAAAGATGTTGCACATTACAGAATACTTCTGTTTAGATTAAGTTGGTAAGAAAACACAAAGAAGTATAACTTGACTCTACCTCTTCAAATTAAAGGGCAGAATTGCCACCTTTTGACATTCCACATCTTTTTAAGAACTCAAGATATTTTCTGAGGTTGCTCATATTCTTCACTTCCATTTTTTATTTTCAGAATTTTATGGATAGCCACATCAATTTAAATTTGGCATATCCAGAGAAATGAAGGTGATGGGTCTTCTCTATCCTGTATCTTTGTGGACAAGTTCTCTTGCTGGTTATGTATCACAACATTCCCTGTAACTGTCAATGCACACTACTTACTTTCTTAAGCCTGTTTTTCACTTAAGTCCACAGTGGATGTTGTAGCAGTAGAGGCCTTTGCCTCTTGAACCCTCAGGTACCACTCCAGACACCAGGTGAAAGTACAAGACCTCTTTATTTTACTCTTGTACAGTGCACAAAGCACCCTCCACTCCACACTACTCATAAAATAAACTCTACAATAACACAATACTCCCTCCTCCTCGCCCAGACACTTTGCCACCCTACCTCCCAGCTCAGCTCAGTGTCTGGGTTTTCCCAGAGTCCTTTTATACACCCTGACCCGGAGGTGTCCACAGTTCCTTATTCCTTCCGGGTCAGGGTAAGCAGTCCTTCTCTTCAACCCGGGAGCACGTCGTTTCTTCCCGTCATGTGACCATGACGTACTCCCGGGTTATAGGGCACATAAAAGCCCACGAGCCTGCCTACAGCGACTCCTGGTGGCCCCCAAGGTATTCAGCAGGGCTGTGTGTAGAAACAACAAAGTCCATGAGGCCCTGCTGGAACTCGGGGCATGTTCCTGCTGTCCAGAGAGCTCCTACTGGCGGCCGGGGGGTGGTGGCCGGAATCTGCGGCCGGCCGTCCATCACAATGTCATTACCATTGTTACATTCGGCTTCTCCCTAAATATGAGCATCTTGAGCCTGAATTGGCCTTGCACTCTGCCACCCTCAAAACAGCCATACTTTTAATAGCGGACATATCAACTATAATGAAAAATTGAAACACAAATCCATCAATAGAAGAAACAAACACTTGTGATACTGATATCAAAAAATGCAAGGAAAAGATGTGAGTAGAAGTGAAGCAAGCAAAAAATCCTTGAAAATAAAGCAAAATCAGTTAACCAAACAGTAGAAATTTGTTTAATATCTCACTGTAACTGGTTTTGGCACCAAAATACCAATATGTGTCTTGTGACTGTGGATTCTTATTAGGTAACTCAATTCAATATCCTTCTCCATCTCATTAGATATCTATGGAAAGAGAAGTACAGGAAAATGAAAAGAGCTTCACTGAGCTGATCAGTTACATTGAGGAAATACAAAGAAAATTGACTAAAAGGATCAGAGAACAAGAAAAGAGAGAAATCAAGAAGGCTGAAGGAGTCATGGATCAACTCAAGAAAGAGATTGAGGAGCTGAAGAGAAAAGATGCTGAGCTGAAGGAGATTTCAGAGACCAAGAACCATGTCCACTTCCTCCAGGTGAGAGTGATGTTTCACAGGGAATCTGATCAGACTGTGGTGTGTGGGACCAGAGAAAATTGAGAGGGAAATTCAAAAGATCTGAAGAGTTTGTATAATATGACAAGAATATGCCATTCAGCCCAATAGAGAATTTTCTCACATTCACCTAATATTACCAATACATTCGACTGAGATATGAAAATATGCAAGGTTCTGCTTTCACCTCCACAATTCTCTACTGTATTTGAAGAAAGAAATGAGCGTGACACTTACCCTTAAACAACTTCAGTTTAGAGTAGACACACAGCTCTGGAGCTTTCTTCATACCCTTAAACTCTGTCTCCCATGCCACCACTTAATCTCTCTTAGTGTAAAGTAAAATATTCAAAGAAAAGGTATTTCTTCATAATTGAAACCTCAGATTCCAATTTAGCATTTCTTTTCTCAACTTTCCCTTGTGCTCTTTTGTCATTGCACCCGATATTCCTGATGTGGACTCACTGGTGTGTTTTACAAGTTAGGGAAGCCTTTCTTGAATTTTACTCCACACATCATAGGTGCTATATAACTCGCCTTCTCAGTAGCTGTCTTCAGTCTGTCTGGTTGAGAACAGTGATGAATCTGTGAGGACTTTTCTCCTTAGTTATACTTTCTAATTGTAGACCATCTATTGTTTAATTATATTAAACAGCTTTCTTTTTTCTGTTAGTTATTAAGTTAAAAAAAGTGAGAAATATGGAAGAGTTGCAGCTCTGGCAATGACTGCTATATTCCCCAGTTTCAACCATAATGATTTGTTTTTTAGTGTTAAGTCAATTCTGCATCCACCTATCCAATGTGCCCCCAGTCTCTGTATTTACAGTTCTAGCCTGATAACCCATCTCTCATAGAGTTCTGTGTCAAACAGCATTTTGAAATTCATGAGCTGTAATATCATTCACTCCACTTCTTCTAACAAGTGTTTGGTTTTTGGAATGCTCTCTGATGTTGCATCTCCTTTTCTTTCCTGATGCAGACTTTCTCTTCGCTTGGTGTCCTTCCTGGTGATGGGGACTCGCCCAACTTCATTGTCACTGCTGATTTCTCATCAGAGGACCTAAGAAAGGAGCTGTCATGTCTGAAGAAGAGTGTGGAAAAGATCAGCCAGTGGGACATCATGACATTGACTCCATCAGGTACAGCATCTGGTCATGTTGTGTTCATTGTTAAAGTCCTTTAGAAGGAACAGAGTGACAGTAAGGGGACATTGAGATGTGAGATGCATGAAGAAGACCTGCACTCTTAACGTTTATCTATCTATTCTTCCGCATTCTCCAGTATGTACTGTGCTTCACTAGGATTAATAAAGCCTCACATCGTAAATAATTGTTCTTAATCAGAGCTCTTTAAAGTTTAACAAAAGTGTTATACTTCTTATACTAGTTCTATATAATTTGATGAAACCTACTTTATCATTTAACATTGTCCATCCATCCATTTTCCAACCCGCTGAATCCAAACACAGGGTCACGGGGGTCTGCATTTAACATTGTGATTTAATTAATTAGTTAATTTAATTAATTAAAAAGGATCAATTAAAAATAATGAAGTTAATTTGTTTTAAACTGTGCCAGATCCTCATTAAACCCAGTAAAAAAGTACATGGAACCAAACTGAGACAGACTTAAATTCTTCTTCAGTTGGAGTCTGCAGGATAAACTTTCTTTATTGCAGTTGGTGAGTGACATTTCAGGCTGTACCAGTGTTCAACTCCCTGAATATGAGGTTTGAGTGTCAAAAGGTCAACACCTCCGCTGGAGAAGCTTCTAGCTGGACTGATGTCTCTTTGTGACATGACAGCATTTCCAACACTTTCAAAGCCTTTTACTCTGGACATGTTCTGTATGGTACTGTGTTCTTTAAATATTCTGGGATGGATTCCACATTAAATGTTCATAATTAATAAATGGTTTTTGCCATTTTACCACCAGGATTATGTGGTTAATATGTTTGGTGTCATGTGCTTGGACTTTTCTCTCCCTGCCGTTAGCAAGAGCTTTTCATGCCAAAATATGTCATTGATATTTGTGATACAGTGCATCCGGAAAGTATTCACAGCGCGTCACTTTTTCCACATTTTGTTATGTTACAGCCTTATTTCAAAATGGACTAAATTTATTTTTTTCCTCAGAATTCTACAAACAACACCCCATAATGACAACGTGAAAATAGTTTACTTGAGATTTTTGCAAATTTATTACAAATAAAAAAATTGAGAAAGCACATGTACATAAGTATTTACAGCCTTTGCCATGAAGCTCAAAATTGAGCTCAGGTGCATCCTGTTTCCCCTGATCATCCATGAGATGTTTCTGCAGCTTAACTGGAGTCCACCTGTGGTAAATTCAGTTGATTGGACATGATTTAGAAAGGCACACACCTGTCTATATAGTCTCACAGTTGACAGTTCATGTCAGAGCACAAACCAAGTATAAAGTCAAAGGAATTGTCTGTAGACCTCCGAGACAGGATTTTCTTGAGGCACAAATCTGGGGAAGGTTACAGAAAAAGTTCTGCTGCTTTGAAGGTTCCAATGAGCACAGTGGCCTCCATCATCCGTAAGTGGAAGAAGTTCGAAACCACCAGGACTCTTCCTAGAGCTGGCCGGCCATCTAAACTGAGTGATCGGGGGAGAAGGGCCTTAGTCAGGGAACTGATCAAGAACCCGATGGTCACTCTGTCAGAGCTCCAGAAGTCCTCTGTGGAGAGAGGAGAACCTTGCAGAAGGACAACTATCTCTGCAGCAATCCACCAATCAGGCCTGTACTGTATGGTAGAGTGGCCAGACGGAAGCCACTCCTTAGTAAAAGGCACATGGCAGCCCGCCTGGAGTTTGCCAAAAGGCACCTGAAGGACTCTCAGACCACGAGAAAGAAAATCTCTGGTCTGATGAGACAAAGATTGAACTCTTTGGTGTCAATGCCAGGCATCACATTTGGAGAAAACCAGGCACCGCTCATCACCAGGCCAATACCATCCCTACAGTGAAGTATGGTGGTGGCAGCATCATGCTGTAGGGATGTTTTTCAGCAGCAGGGTCTTGGAGACTAGTCAGGATAAAGGGAAAAATGACTGCTGCAATGTACAGAGACATCCGGGATGAAAACCTCCAGAGTGCTCTTGTCCTCAGACTGGGGAGACGGTTCATCTTTCAGCAGGACAACGACCCTAAGCACACAGCCAAGATATCAAAGGAGTGGCTTCAGGACAACTCTGTGAATGTCCTTGAGTGGTCCAGCCAGAGCCCAGACTTGAATCCGCTTCCCATCCAACCTGATGGGGCTTGAGAGGTGCTGCAAAGAGGAATGGACAAAACTGGCCAAGGATAGGTGTGCCAAGCTTGTAGCATCATATTCAAAAAGACTTGAGGCTGTAATTGCTGCCAAAGGTGCATCAACAAAGTATTGAGCAAAGGCTGTGAATACTTATGTACATGGGATTTCTCAGTTTATTTATTTTTAATAAATTTGCAAAAACCTCAAGTAAAATTTTTTCACGTTGTCGTTATGGGGTGTTGTGTGTAGAATTCCGAGAAAAAAAATGAATTTAGTCCATTTTGGAATAAGGCTGTAACATAAAAAAATATGGAAAAAGTGATGCGCTGTGAATACTTTCTGGATGCACTGTATATGGCCGGCCATTCATCCCAGCCATTTCCCCTAGGCTGCCAGATGGAGACCTCCCTGCAACATGGAGGTTAGGTTAGGTTAGGTTTCTTTATTTAGTCATGTTTACACAGGAAAACATGAAATTTGCCTTCTCAGTTGCATCTAATAACAGGTAACAGACAGAATGAAATAAAACAGACAAATAGAAATAAGAAAGGTTAAGGTAAGGCAGTTAGATAAAACATATTTATACCAACAACAAAAAAAAATAAAAATGTTACAGGATATATATAAAAACCTTATCTCCGATATTTCTTATTGAAAAGTCGTATGGCACTAGGAAGAAAGGAGTTTCTGGAGCGATTTGTATGGGTTTTCAAAGCAACTATCCTTCCTGATTTACTGAAGTTTAGTTCTACATGTAATGGATGTCTGTCATCAGTTGAGATGATTTCCAGTTTCTTTAGCATTGCCCTCTGACACACACTAGTCAAATCATCTACATCAGCCCCAATAACTTTAGCTGCATACTTCGTAATCTGCTGGAGCTTTTTTGAGTTTTGGTTTGTCAGACTATTAAACCAGGCAATGAAACTGAAAGTGATCACGGACTGGATCATACTATGATAGAAGGACAACATGAGGTCCTTGTCTACTTTAAATAGTTTGAGTTTATGGAGGAGAAATAAGCGCTGGTTGCATTTAAAAAATAATTTTTTTGTATTTGTATTCCAGTTAAGATTGTTATCTAGGTAAGTTCCTAAGTATTTATATTCATTCACTATTTCTATCTCCTCTCCCAGAACTACAATAGGTGAACATACAGATTTCTGTCTCTTAAAATCAAATATAATTTCTTTGGTCTTTTTTACATTCAGAGTGAGAGAGTTTTTATTGCACCATTTTACCATACAGTCCACTTGATTTAGATAGTGGCTTTCATCCTCCCCAGATATGCGTCCTATGATCATGGTGTCATCTGCATACTTAATAATGGAGCAGTGGTCATTGTTCTGTCTCAGGTCACTTGTGTACAGAGTAAACAGTAATGGTGATAAGACACACCCCTGTGGACTTCCTGTGTTTGAATGAAGAGCTTTTGAAAAAGTGTCCTGAACTTTAACTGTCTGTGAACGATTTAAGAGAAAGTTCTGAATCCATAATATGATAAATGGATTTACATTCATACTGTTTAATTTCCCGATCAGTATATGAGGCTGTATAGTATTGAACGCTGAAGAAAAATCCAAAAATAGTGCTCTGACATATGAACCAGGCTGATCAAGAAAGGTATAGATTTGATGTAAGATAACAAGCAGAGCATCTTCCACACTTCTGTTTGCACAATAAGCAAATTGATTGTTGTCTTGAAAAGACTTTGTCCCAAAGACCAGGGGCCTCATGTATAAACGGTGCGTACGCACAGAAATATTGCGTACGAACCTTTCCACGCTCAAATCGCGATGTATAAAACCTAAACTTGGCGTAAAGCCACGCACATTTCCACGGTAACTCATACCTTGGCGTACGCAATTTCTCCGCTCGGTTTTGCAGACTGGCGGCACCCAGCGTCAAAGCAGTGCTACTGTTCCTGTGTGCTCATCCTTTCTTTCTTAGACCCACATTCCTGACGCGGCTTTATAAATACACTGAAATTAACTGCATATTGTTTATTAGTGTAATGCATCTGATCGTAATTAACCTGTAGCAATATAATGGGCCAGGGAATAGCCATAGTATTCCAAATACCATAACTGCTTTAGCGTTGTTACGCTCATTGCATCCTGTTCTTCTTTTTGCTGCTCCCGTTAAGGGTTGCCACTGCGGATCATCTTTTTCCATATTACTCTCACTGCACCACTCAGAGTATTTATATCACTGTATCTGAGTGTGAATCACAGCAGCAGATGACCTGAAAGAGAATTATCGGTATACAGTTTGAAGTACACACTACCTCAACCACGGCAAAAAGCATCAATGCCTTTCCTGTACGGACCTCGCGTTTCAGAAACAGTTTCATCCCAAGAACTATAAGCGCACTCAATCAGTCCATCAAGTGCTCCTTGTAGAACTGTTTGTACTTATAAGTACAATCACCTCACTGTAAACTTACACTACAGTTATAATATTGCACAACCTGCGCTACTTTATAAAGCGCGTATGATGACAATATCATTTTTAAGATGAAATGCAGCAAAATATGTTGCTTATAGTATACAGATAAAACTTTAACTTCATTTAAATAATCTGTATTGTTAATTAAACATGTGAGGACACGGTGCCGCAGCATATAGCTAGTTCAAGGATAGCTCCTGCCTTGCGCTGTATTCTTGCTGGTGCTGACGCGACACTGGAAGGATAGACGAATAGAATAATTAAACATGTACAACGAAGATAGTTCAATGTTCCTTAAAAGTTTTGAAGAATCGGCGTTCTAAGCTTACGAATGGCTTAACGTCTATTACAGAGCTGATTGTGTGGCGATTGGAGAAAGAAAAGTATGGACAGGAATTGGAGGTTAGTACGTTTGAAAGAGACAGTACTTCTGTAATAAATTATTTCATCGAAGGTCGCACATGGTGCAGCAAGCCTCTTGCGTGAGATATGAACAATCACTGCGCCACCGTGTTCCCATGTTTAATAACATGCTTTCATTCCTATCATCATGAAAATGATATCACGTATACATCTCAGTATTTTAATTATTCAGAGAGCTGTAATATCCCGAATGTAATGCATTCTGTGTCCTGTCGGAGAAAGAGAAAGAACGGAAGCACGTAGTGATTCACACACATACAGCACATAGAAGATCAAACACAGAACAAAGCATTTAACATGCTATTTGAGAAACTAGTAAAATAAACGATTTAAAGATGAAGTTTATGATGTTCTACTTTAATGGCAAAAGAAACTACGTGATTAAAGTGGAAATTTCGAGATTAAAGTTGACATTTCGTGCTTTTTTTCCACTGTGTGCCTATGTTTTTTGTTTGTACCCTAATACGCTTTCATATGACACTCAGACGGTGGGCTACGACTTGCCTTTTCACGGCGACTTTGATATATGATTTCTTTTTTATTTCGCGCACTGTGCGACTTTGTGAATTTGATCTTTCGAGTTTTTCCGACACTCTGTCACTCGATCAACTTTCTTTTGTTGATTATACCACTGTTTAAACCAACAAATAGTACGTTTTTCCTTTGCCTCCACTTGGTATTCGCTGAAATTCTTATATCTTTTCCCATTGTCTTTTCACAGAAGGCTATTTATATTGATTTGCATATTCAAAGAGGCGTAATTCTGGGAGGAGTTGGGGCGGGACAGAAGGCGCATGCATGTGCGTTACTTTTCACGCGGATCGGGATTTATGTAGTGGAAGAACGTGAAAGTATGCGTGCTCACAGATTCCTGCATCTGGATTTTTCTGTGCGTACGCACAATCCCGCTTTTGTGCTTACGCCATGTTATAGTGTGAGTTCTACGCACGGCGTTATACATGAGGCCCCAGCATAGAATCCTGGACAATGGAGTTTTTATCCACAGCCCTGCTGGATACCATGGGGGCTGCTAGAGGATGCTGCAGGGAGGAACAAGGAGTATTTTCCCTACAACCCGGAAGTGCGTCCTAAGCACGTGGACTGTCGCTACCCGATCTGCGTGCCTACCAGATTTGCGCGCGCAGGCGTATTGAAAGCCTAGCATGCCGTAAAGTGTTCACGCATGCGTTAAACAGATTGGGCAGCACCATAAAGTGAGCGATGACGTTTTCGTTCAATACGTATGCAATAACACACTCCGCATGCACTTAATAATAAAAAAAATATATACTAAACATTTCGCTTTGCGGCACGGATCGTTCTTAACTGCGCATGTCGATACACAACGGGCAGTACAGTATTTTTGTTTAAATGCCGTAGTAGTTGACCATAATGATAATATTATTAAATATTCATTGTACATTCTGTTTTCAGGGCTGAATTAAGTTTGTCGTACTCCTCGTTATAAACGTTAATTGTTTATCACTGAGATCGCTTCGTTTAGTTTACATAGCACTTCTTTTTTCAGTTCCCATTGTACAAAGAAGTATTTAACCATTGCATATGTTATTATAGTCTACATATAAAAAAAAAGAGTTTTAAAAATAGATGTATTCAAGTACTTTATTGTCATTGAGTAACGCAACAAAATTACTCGTGTCAACTTCACGTTGCATTTAAATTCCAATGTAAAATAGTTCAGATATATAACAATACAATAAATAAATAAAGTATGAACTAAAAACTGAGTAATCATACAAAATATGTTCAAAATCTTCGCAAGATGCCATATATAATGTTAAAGTAACCAGGATGGATTATTATTGCATAAATGCACAGCAGTATAGATTACACATTACCTACATTAATTGTACATGATCAATGAAAACGATTTCAGATTGAGGAGATATACGAGTTCAATAAGTTTATAGCAGTTGGAAAAAAGTTTTTTTTTGTCTATTTGTAGCATACAGATTGATAATAATAATAATAATTCTTTGCATTTATATATCTGAAATGCCTGCCAGATGGGAGAAGCTCAAACAAGTTCTGTCCAAGATGAGTGTTCTTCTTGATGATGTTTTTAGCCCTTCTTACACAAGGAATCTTGTATCGATGATCAAGTGATGGCAGGTCAGTTCCATTGAACGTCTTGTGATGTTTTTATGATCCACTATAGGGCTTTTGTGGCAGGTTTGGTGCAGCTGTTGTACCAAGCTTTCATGCACTTAGTCAAAATAAGTGTGTATATATGTAAAAATGAACTGTTGATGCACTTTTCATCCCTGGAAAAACTCTTTAAAAATAACTTGACATATTATTATTAATGAAATACACGTCATAGGGCATCAAAACTTTATTGTGGTGATACTAGTGGATTGCATAAACAGTCTTTTTCAAGAAAAAGAAATCTTCATTTCATGTCTAACCCACATAAAGCACAACCCCAGCACCATCTTCTGTGATACTATTGTTCGTCTTGTACTCAAATTTAAATGGCTTTTATTCACCCATATAGTGTCTTAACTGTGAGTTAATAACTGAATAATGAAAAAGGAAATACACTTTTCATGCAAATTTTATTGAATAAATGTTATGAGAACAACAAAAGTGAACAATGTAAAAACAATGCACCTAAAAAAAACATGTCCAATGTACAAAAAAAAAAAAAAATGTAAAAAATCACCACATAGCTTTAACATATTTTACCCAGAGCACAGAAAACTTAGTTACAGTTTTTGCTATTTTGATCATAAAAATTATTCCACAAATAACTTTTCTAACATATTTTAATACTAATAAAACCCAAACTGCTAAACAAATATATATAACTTTATGAAAATGAAAAAATATATATACAATTAAAAAGTACACAAGAGGAAAATTGAAAGGTCCTTCTCCTTAAATATATCTGATGGTCAGATGGCCCTGTTGAAGAACACATAAAGGTCCAGTTGGTCAGGATGATTGACAAAACAACGTCTCAGGGTCACAAGGTCACAGCCTCCCCAGGCCCCTGTGGACATTCTCAGCAAGCATACTGTTGTAGTGTTAATCCAATTGCAGCTCCATTTCAAGAGGGTCTTCAGAAATCTTCTCTCTTCAGCACCACAGTCAGTTGCACAAGACTTGACCAGGGTGCATGGCAAAGGGCATCACTGGACAAAAAAAAGAAAACGGCAAAAAAAACAATGGTTATTATCTGGTGTAAATCTTTCAAAGTGTATGCAGTTCCATTCATAAACCAGAAGTAAATCATAAACTGATAGAAGTGGAAATTAAGCAGAGGTGAAGTTTAAAAATGGAGTTTTTAAAGTATTTTGAAAGGTTTTTCATTTATAGCCGGGCATTCTATATTTTTGGTATACATGTGCAAGCTGCTTCACCAGTTCTTTCATAAGCAAATTAGTGGTTGTGGATTAAAGATTACACTGAGGAGTGTTGGGGGAGAGACAGTACCAAATACTGGAAGGGACTAAATTGTTCAGAGCTTTTTATGTAATGAATAGTATAGTACTTTAAAATCAATTGTGAAGGAGACAGCCATCCAGTTTATTAAAGCAAAGGTCAAGCAAATGAGCTTGGAATATGGAGAAAAACAAAATGTAAACAAAACAAGATACATTACCCCAGAATACTTGGCAATGACGCAGTAGATTCAGACCCAAGACTCAAATGAAGGATTCTGGAAGCACTGGGCAGTAGCATCATCTTCTATTCCAATAGATATCACAGCATTCCTTCCTTCTTTAATTGCTGCCCTATCTTTCGGTTAAATTCTTCCACTTCACTAAGGCAAGTAAAATATAAAAATAATAAACAAGAAATATTTAAACGCTTACTTCAAACATTCATAGACTTGACTTTTACCTGATACTGTATTCTGGGCCACCAAGAAATAAGTCTTCTGCCTCCTGTCCTGATACACCCTGTAGAGCAGCCAGGGCATGGATGATGGACTATCCAAAATTAAGAAAGAACAGAATACAAAAGTTGCTTGCATGTAACTGAAATATGACCACATCACATTATAAGTGAAGGCATACACCAATTACCCAGTAACAAAGCATAATACCCTGAAGAATGTGTGCTTTATTTTGCAAATGAAACAGCCTGGTTTTGTTTCTATTGAAACTCATACGAGAAAAACACAACAGTTACTGGGATTGCGAGGATTCACACACAGACCAAGATATTGTGGTCTAATGTTGGGGAGAAAAAAACTGCATAGTTGCATAAGAAAAAACACATTTTAACATTCGTTAGTGGATACCAATTTACTTCTCTCTTTAAAAGAATTGTAAAATTTAGACACCTGATCTGAGATATATCTAGGCAGTTCAGATTTTCATATTCCCAAAAAGAGAAAACCTACTAATCCATTAATCAAGTATAAATCAGTAAAAAACAGGAAAGTCCACCTGAGCAGTATTTTTAATAACACAATTTATTAAAAGTTTTGCATATTTCAAAATATTCATGCGCATTCATTGAAATCACCAGCCTATTTAAAACGGTAAATTTTGTAATATTCCAATTATTAAACAAAACGTCAGATAATCCTAAATATATCTAGATTATATTACATTATATACTGTATTCTCAAAAACTGAAAAGCATTCAATAAACATTACATACAGTATTAAAATTCACGGACACACGTCGTATTTCACTTCGCTCTCTGACCGTTAAATTGTTGCTAAATTCTTCCCGTAAAAGATATTCTTTCAAGTCGTTGTAAAATTGAAAAGTCTTCATTTTTTCAAGAATTGAAAAATATTCTTCTGACAGGTGAAAAATTCAATATGCTCCTATTCTTTACAGCGTTCTTCTTTCTCCTTCTCACTCGAATGGCGGAAGTTCTATTTGTTAATGCACACCGAGAAATTAAAATCCCGCGGTAACTTTTTTTCTCGTGTGTCGTAAAACATTCGACATGCGCAGAACAAATCGGGCAGCGTCGTGAAATGAATTTTAATTAAGCAGAGACGCGTGCGCGAGAGAAATCGGATGGGGACTCGTGTCGCAAAGTAAAAAAAACGCAGATCGTGCAGGGTCGTAATAGTTAAGCTCCGCGCATGCGTGCGCAAATCAGGTAGGCACCGCAGATCAGGTAGCGACATGGACAGAGGAAATAACGTGCTTCCGGATTGAAGAAAAGGAGTTTTTATCTGACCCGGAAGTGTTCCTAGTCACATGGACAGAGAGAGCGAAACACTTCTGGGTCACAGACTATAAAAGGACTGTGGGAAATCCCAGAGGTTGAGCTGAGCTCGGTGGAGGGGTGGCAACGTGTCTGGGAGAGTGGAGGATTAATTATTATTGTTATTGTGTATTTATATGAGCATTGTGGAGAGGAGGGTGCTTTGTGCACATTACAGTCGAAATAAATTTCATATTTGGACTTTTATCTGGTGTCTGGCGTGGTGTCCGAGGGTTCAAGGGAGCGAGAGCGCCCCGTATCTGTCACATATTACATTTTTGTGGAAAGATATGCAATTTTGAGGTCCACATCCACACTCTGTCAACTTCAGGACAAATTGAACTTTGCATTGACTCTGCTTGTTTAGGTCATTTGACTCTTTTTAATTTAGCCTCAGCTCTTCTCCCATCCCTCTAATCAGAGTACATTGGGACATTTACCTAGAGGGGCCTGGGTTGGTTTTACTTAAGATGGTTTCCAGCCTAAAGAAAGGGATCTTTTATTTTACACCAAAAATCAGCAACCAAACTGGCAAGCCCGACATTTAGACCAATGTTTAGGCTCCAGCTTTTCAATCTTAAATTTGCAAACTGTTTATTATCCCAGGCTTAGTCTTTCCACAGCTTTCATCCATAGTCATCTGTAGGTGTTCTGACAGGGGACGTGGAATCTTTCAAGATATTAGAGCAGAGGTAACTGCACCTGGCAATACACATATAGTCAGGAAACTGAAGCAAGGTTTGATATTTAAAGTTAGACAAACTGGTTAAAACCAAAGTGCTAAACCATAAAGGATTTTCAAAAGGATAATTGACACAAGCTGATAAACAAACGATTGTACACTCACCAAAACCTAGACACAAAACCATTAATAAAGTTGGTGGAGGTGGGGAGCTTTTTATATAAGGATGGCAGTCTGCTGGGTTTAATGTAGAAAGATCTTGAAATGAGATGGGAGAGCCATCTTGTCTGTCATAGACTTCTGTGTCAAAAAGTATTTTGAAAGTTGTGATCTATAATATCATTCACTCCAATTTTTCTAACAAGTGTTTGGTTTTTGGGCCACTCTCTGATGTCTCCATGTCTGGTAAACAACAGGAAGCATTTTAAAGTCATGCAAGGACCTAGGAGACATTTAGGAGACATTTTATATGGCGCAGCTGACAGTCGCATGTCTCGTGTGGTGAGCCAGACCTTCTGACAGGCCTAAAATTGCACACTGTTTAGCAGAGGTTTCTGTCGTCAAGAGATTCTTTCAAATTATCCTTCAGACGTCCCACAGCCTACTTGAACATTTCAGTAAACTAGAACCAGAAGAGTTGACAGATGTGGGTGGGGGTCTTAAAAATGACAATTTACTTGCAGAATCTGATAAAAAGAGAGCACAGTCACTGGTTAAACAGATTTCAAATTCAAAATAATGCAAAAATATTATAATAGAACTGACAAGTTAATGAAGGACTGAAAAATAGCAAAGTTTTCTTCAAAACTCATAATGTCACCAGGTGGCCTTAAAGGCAGTTTCACTGGCTGCTACTTCATATGCACATTAATAATAATAATACATTTTATTTATATAGCATTAAATTATATGAACTTCTAAAATCAAGTTTTGTAAAGAGAGTTAAAGCTGTCACTTAGGTAAGTAGAGAAGAAATTAGTTGGACAGATCATTCTTTTTTGTGATCTCACTGAGTTCCCTGTAAACCATATAAGGCCAGAGACAGCCATCATTCTTACGGCACCAATTGGCAGAATGCCTACAATTCTTAAGATGTTCTTTAATACAGTCTTCCATTTCTTGAGATTCTGGCCTTGGTAAAGTAAAAAGTAGATAAAGGGGCTCCAGGTAAGAAGGTCAATGGCATAATCATACCCCCTATGATGGGGAAGATCGAGAGATAATTTCTTGCTAAACACTTCACTAAAATCTTCATATGGAGGAGGAGATGTCTTAAAAGTCAAACACTGAATTTGAGGGGCTTTGACCTACCATAAACAGCTCTTAAAACATGTCACCATAATTCTGGTTATTTTCTAAACCAATTAATTTGTAGTTTAGATCGTATGAACCCAGAAAATCCAATAATCACACGTGGAGTGAAACATAAACACAAAAAACATGCAGTATATAATCCATATTATATATATACAGTTAGGTCCTTAAATATTTGGACAGAGACAACTTTTTTCTAATTTTGGTTCTGTACATTACCACAATGAATTTTAAATGAAACAACTCAGATGCAATTGAAGTGCAGACTTTCAGCTTTAATTCAGTGGGGTGAACAAAATGATTGCATAAAAATGTGAGGCAACTAAGCATATTTTTAACACAATCCCTTCATTTCAGGGGCTCAGAAGTAATTGGACAATTGACTCAAAGGCTATTTCATGGGCAGGTGAGGGCAAGTCCGGCGTTATGTCATTATCAATTAAGCAGATAAAAGACCTGGAGTTGATTTGAGGTGTGGTGCTTGCATGTGGAAGATTTTGCTGTGAACAGACAATATGCGGTCAAAGGAGCTCTCCATGCAGGTGAAAGAAGCCATCCTTAAGCTGCAAAAACAGAAAAAACCCATCTGAGAAATTGCTACAATATTACGAGTGGCAAAATCTACAGTTTGGTACATCCTGAGAAAGAAAGCAAGCACTGGTGAACTCAGCAACGCAAAAAGACCTGGACGTCCACGGAAGACAACAGTGGTGGATGATCGCAGAATCATTTCCATGGTGAAGAGAAACCCCTTCACAACAGCCAACTAAGTGAACAACACTCTCCAGGAGGTAGGCATATCGATATCCAAATCTACCATAAAGAGAAGACTGCATGAAAGTAAATACAGAGGGTGCACTGCAAGGTGCAAGCCACTCATAAGCCTCATGAATAGAAATGCTAGATTGCACTTTGCTAAAGAACATCTAAAAAAGCCAGCACAGTTCTCTAAAAACATTCTTTGGACAGATGAAACCAAGATCAACCTCTACCAGAATGATGGCAAGAAAAAAGTATGGAGAAGGCGTGGAACAGCTCATTATCCAAAGCATACAACATCATCTGTAAAACACGGTGGAGGCAGTGTGATGGCTTGGGTGTGCATGGCTGCCAGTGGCACTGGGACACTAGTGTTTATTGATGATGTGACACAGGACAGAAGCAGCCGAATGAATTCTGAGGTGTTCAGAGACATACACTGTCTGCTCAAATCCAGCTAAATGCAGTCAAACGGATTGGGCGGCGTTTCATGATACAGATGGACAATAACCCAAAACATACAGCCAAAGCAACCCAGGAGTTTATTAAAGCAAAGAAGTAGAAAATTCTTGAATGGCCAAGTCAGTCACCTGATCTTAACCCAATTGAGCATGCTTTTCACTTGTTGAAGACTAAACTTCGAACAGAAAGGCCCACAAACAAACAGCACCTGAAAGCCGCTGCAGTAAACGCCTGGCAGAGCATTAAAAAGGAGGAAACCCAGCATTTGGTGATGTCCATGAGTTCAAGACTTCAGGCTGTCATTGCCAGCAAAGGGCTTTCAACCAAGTATTAGAAATGAACATTTTATTTCCAGTTATTTAATTTTTCCAATTACTTTTGAGCCCCTGAAATGAAGGGATTGTGTTTAAAAAATGCTTTAGTTGCCTCACATTTTTATGCAATCGTATTGTTCACCCCACTGAATTAAAACTGAAAGTCTGCACTTCAACTGCATCTGAGTTGTTTCATTTAAAATTCATTGTGGTAATGTACAGAACCAAAATTAGAAAAAAGTTGTCTCTGTCCAAATATTTATGGACCTAACTGTATATATATAACAAACTCACTGCAGACAGAATTATTGAATACATACTTTCTGTAGAGTTCAGCCTGTATTTGTGTAACATAACCCTGCACTTGTGATCAATTGAAAATCCTTTTGGGTGTGAAATGCCAGGTTCTCTTGGATGACTTTCACCTTCAAAGGTTAAAGTACCCCCAATACACACATAGCAGTAAAAAATACAATATCATCACACAATATTTGAAAGAACATGGTCTAAGAGTAACACAACTGTGCTTCATAACACAAGTCAAAGCAGGCCAGGTCCTTCTCTCAAAACAAAGGCAAATAAAATGAGAAGTGACCAGCTCCAGCTGTATGTAATAGCCAATCCAACCTTTCATAACCTGCTCAATTTTCAATTTATGGGGTCTCTAAGTGTCCAGTCCTTCAGAAACCTCAATATTGGTAAACATCTAAAACGTACAATGTCCAGAGCTATGTTTTCTTTATACAAGTTTGAAATCATTTTCCTCATCTTCTACCAATTTGTGTTACTGGTGAATATTCAAATAGGATTTCTAGATTTTATTAACACATTTCAAGGAATTTACACTTTAGTGATGTCAAGAGATAAGAACAGAAAAGGATGTTCCATTAATAAATATGAGAATGGGAATGTATGCATTTAGCTATCAGGAAGTCACCTGACTAGGTCTCATGTTGTGGGAATGTTGAATAGTTGAAATTTCTGCACATATTTTAGATCTGTATTTTAAATCTAAAATGACTCCTGACAATTTGATAGAAATATTTGGGATGACATTATGTGAGAAAAAAGATCTTTGGTGGTATGGAGCACTACATTGCATCTGCAAGGAGTCATTTTGCTTAATTGGAAGAATTCAAATTCACCACTCGCAAAAAACGAAATTCTGTCTTACTGAGGATTTTTTTCAGAATGTTTTATAATTTGGAAGGGATTTGCTAATGATATTGTAAAACAGCTTGCCAGGACTCTGCTTGACATCTACTGTTGTTTAAATAAACTGCTCAAAAAATTAAAGGAACACTTTGAAAACACATCAGAACTCATTGGGGGAAAAAATCTATACTGATATGGACTGATATGGTAATGTGTTAGGAATAAAAGGATGCCACATCGTTTGATGGAAATGAAAATTATCAATCTACAGAGGGCTGAATTCAAAGACACCCCTCAAATCAAAGTAAAACAATGATGCAGCTAGCTAGTCCATTTTGCCGAAATCATACTCAGTAGTTTATATGGCCCCCACGTGCTTGTATGCTTGCCTGACAACGTCGGCGCATGCTCCTAATGAGATAACAGATGGTGTCCTGGGGGATCTCCTCCCAGATGTGGACCAGGGCATCACTGAGCTCCTAGACAGTCTGAGTTGCAACATGGAGGCGTTGGAGGGACTGAAAGATAATGTCCCAGAGGTATTCTGTTGGATTTAGGTCAGGTGAACATGTGGGCCAGCCAATGGTATCAATTCCTTCATCCTCCAGGAACTGCCTGCATACTCTCGCCACATGAGGCCGGGCATTGTCGTGTACCAGGAGGATCCCAGGACCCACTGCACCAGCATAGAGTCTGACAGTGGGTCCAAGGATTTCATCCCAATACCTAATGGCAGTCAAGTTGCCATTGTCTAGCTTGTAGAGGTCTGTGCGTCCCTCCATGGATATGCCTCCCCAGACCATCACTGACCCCCCACCAAACCAGTCATGCAGGATGTTGGACCCTCAGGCCACCCTCATGAAGTCTGTTTCTGATTGTTTAGTCAGAGACATTCACATCAGTGGCCTGCTGGAGGTCATTTTGTAGGGCTCTAGCAGTGCTCATCCTGTTCCTCCTTGCCCAAAGGAGCAGATACCGGTCTTACTGATGGGTTAAGGACCTTCTACGGCCCTGTCCAGCTCTCCTAGAATAACTGCCTGTCTCCTGAAATCTCCTCCATGCCCTTGAGACTGTGCTGGGACACACAGCAAACCTTTTGGCAACGTCACGTATTAATGTGCCTGCAATCCCTGTAGAAGTTGGACTACCTGTGCAACCTCTGTAGGGTCCAGGTATCGCCTCATGCTACCAGTAGTAACACTGACTGTAGCCAAATGCGAAACTAGTGAAAAAACAGATGAAGAGGAAAAAATGTCCGTGGCCTCCACCTGTTAAACCATCCCTGTTTTGGGGGTCGTCTCATTGTTGCCCCTCTAGTTCACCTGTTGTTAATTTCATTAACATCAAAGCACCTGAAACTGATTAACAACCCCCTCTGCTACTTAACCGAGCAGATCAATAACCCAGAAGTTTCATTCACTTGATGCTATACTCTGATTAAAAAGTGTGCTTTTAAATTTTTGAGCAGTTTATATATGAGGAACCACAGTGGTGGTTTATAAGAACATTAAGAAATTTGAGAAATGAGAGGAGACCATCTAGTTCATTTATCTCTCATTTGTTTATTTAGTAGCTGTAGTAGTAGTATGTCCCCATATCTCATCCAAATCCTTCTAAACACTAGAATCTCATCTTTCGCCTTTACTCCTGGTGCAGCTGCGTTGTTTTTATGTGTGAGTGGACGCTTCTCGTGGGAAGGGCTTCTGTTCTTTTTCTTCACCTCTGTTATAGCACGTCTTTATTTGAAAACAGCAGTGTCAGATCGGGGAGAGTGTGAACGTGGAGAGAATAAAACTGAATAAACAAAAAAGCTAACCTTTACAAGTACCATAAATTTACATCGGCTATTACAGACTCAAATCAAATGTATGTTTTAATTGTATAATAGTAACAATAAGAGCAACGCACTACTTGATTATGAGTCAGCAGTTCCTACTGCTGCACTACCCAAGCAATCATATTAGAGTCGTACCCTAACCTGATTTTTTTTTTTTGGTTATATTCTTGAATAAAATGCACTTATTTTGTTATACGTGTACCTTTTGTGAAAGTGTTTGTTTGATATTTGGACTTCAGTCTTCACACATTATACACTTCATGTCAAAATTTTGTCGTTAGAACTAAAACATGAAAAAAATTTCTGTTTTATTTGTGTTCAGCATTTGTTGCCTTGCATTTCCTGTCATCCTACACTTACACAGATTGTTGTAAACACGAAATACACATGAAATGTATGTATTCCAAATAACTATATATTATTTACCCTATACAATTCCAGACACCTAACTCCCAGAAAAACAGACTTCAGCTCTGAGAATTTTACATCTGACTTGACTTCACCTGCCTCAGTGGAGGGTGGGATAGCAGGCTGCTTGCTGCTTGTGCTGATTGACACATTTGCTAAACAAAAGACGCCCAGCATTATGAATATTTTCATAGGTTTCAGGGTTCTAGTGTTAGAGGCACACCTGGGACAGGTGCAACGTTCATGTCCTGCCAGTGTGACTAAGCTGCTTTTTTTCAAGGATAGCACTGCCTATCCCTGACGGGTGGGTGGGGAAATAACAAGCATCCTAAAGAAAGTTTGTCCCATCTGTACTCGGCCAGGAAACCGTACGTGGAGAGCCGCCCCAATACATGGTGTTGAAAAACTTCAAAATCTTTCTTCTTAGCTTCTTGGAAAGTCCACATACTCATGGATTTGACCACTCATCATCTCAGAGCTCTTACTTGTACTTCCAGAGTGGCAAGCTGGCTTTTGCCCCAAATGCAGAACAATTGAAATAATTTTCATCATCTGTCAACTCTTAGAGAAGGCTTGGGAACACCAGTGAGAAATCAGCTTTACCTTCATTGACCTGCGGAAAGCATTTGACACCGTCAACTGTGTAATGCTTTGAGAAGTACTATGTAAGTCTGCATGTCCCCCGAAATTCCTCAATATGCTGTCTCTTCCATGATGGAATGAGGGTGAAGTTCCTTAATGGGTAGGAAAACATTTGCTTCCTTTGAAATCACTGCTGCTGTCAAGCATGGCTGTGTCCAGGTTCTGGTGCTTTTCAAGATTTACCTTGTCGCTGTCACTCTTATCTCCAGAAATGCATTGGATGCCACTGATGGAGTGCAGATCCGATACTGACTGGATCCTGTATAGTGAACTTGCTAAAGGATCAAGACGTCAAGGTGGACTGAAGAATCACTGGAAAGACTACTTGAAGCATTCTCTCAAGGACTGCTGCATTCCACATACAGTATGTAGCTTTGAGACACTTGCTGATTACCGCATGCTTTGGAGACAGACAATAATTGAAGGAGTCCATCACTTTGAACAATGAACCTATCAGTAACAGGAGAAGGGAATGGCAAGACATCACTATCGAAACAAACCCACTGCGCCTGGAGTGCAATTCCGTTGCTCAGTGTGTCCCAGTCTGCCTTTGCTAAACTAGCTTGCTCTCCCTACCAGCGTACACACAGGAGGGGGAGTGACAGAAATAGACAAATCAATGGACAGCCATGACTGACTCGACTGACCCATTTCAGATTAAGGTTGACTGGCAATTGGAATTTAATAAAATATCCCGTTGAGTTTTCTATTGTTCTATTACAATATCATGTTTTGTGTTTTAGCTGTGTGTTATTTTGGGTTTTAGTGTAATTACACTGTATCTGTAATAAGTATTTAAAAATTTAACTAACATTACACAATGCCATCTTCACAGTTTCCATTTTTCTCTTTTTTTTCTTTTTATTTTCACGTCACGAAGCTTCAAGTTTCACCTTGCAGCCCCTGAACCTCAGAGCAGAGCAGAGTTTTTACAATGTGAGTTTCTGCTTTAACTGAATGGATTATCAGAAAACAAACAATTCCTTCTTCCTTATTCTTTCTTTTACTTTTTCTTTTTTCTGGTTTTAATTCTGTTTTATATTTTTGAATCAGTACTGTAGAAATCAAGAGATGGTAATGAAAGAGAACCCAGCAGGAATTGACTCCTAAAAAATGTATATTTATGACTTGTGATGCAAAAATCGAGCCCCCTCAATCTCTGGTCTTCATCTGCTGAGTGATGAATGCTTCGGTGGATTTATCCTACTGGACTCATGTGGCTCAGTTTTATGCCAAGGCCAGCAGGAGGCTCCACTAAGCCAGAGATAAAGAAAGCATAAATGTGACTGATAAAAGACAGAAGAATGTCAGCCAGCACTTCTAGGGCTCCCGTTTCTCCATACTATCTGAAAGGGAAGGGAACACAACCTTCTCTAGATGATTGGCTGACCAATACTTCTCCTTTAATGTACTACTAGGGTTCTTGTGATGAGCTACATAAGACAACTTCTGCTTTGTCATAAACAAGCAGGGTCTGTTAAGATCTGTCAATCCGGACCTGATGGCTTTGCTCTTAGAACCGTTGTGTATTTTGACCAGTGGAAATGGCAGGTTAGAAGACTTTTGAAGAACAAGGACTGGGAGATAAACAGAGCCATTTAGAGGTGAACCACTGTGAGAATCACTAACAGAACCAAGTCATAGTCAGGGAGCCAATAACACCAGCATTAAAATAAAAACAGAACTGAAAGTCAGATGTCAAGATAGCAGAGGAGAGATCCTAACATAACTAAATGTCCTTTCCCTAACTAGATATGATTCTTCTGAGAATTCATTAAAGATTTTTGTCCCCACTCAGCCCTGTTTTATAGTGATGCCATTGTAATGGAAGATGTCATGTGACGAGTGTCATTTGATCAGCAAGCATACATGTGTTTGATGAAAGCTGCAGCCAGAAAAATAAAGAGAAGTTGAGATTGAATCTTTGAATCTTTATTAGATGCTCTGCAAGTTCAAAGCTCTCAGATTGCCCACTCACAGATTTCCTCATTCATTTTCTTTTGTCTCCTTTCAGTTTCCTGTCAACTCACAATGGACCCCAACACAGTCAACAGTTATCTCCATCTATGTGAAAAGAACAAGAAGGTGACATGGGAGACAAGAGAAACAGGATATCCTGATCACCCTGACAGATTTGACTACCTCAGCCAAGTTCTGTGCAGTGAGGCTCTGACTGGGACTCGCTGTTACTGGGAGGTGGAGTGCAATTGTGTCAGTTGTGGTCTTGTATAAAGGGCTAAGCAGGAAAGGATTAGGGAATGAATGTAGCCTTGGAAATAATGACAAGTCCTGGAGTTTGTCTTGGGTGAATTCCCAGTACTGTTTGTACCACAATAACATAGAGACTGTAATCAGTGTCCCCTATAGCAGTGGTCCCCAACCTTTTTGACAACAAGGACCACTTTATTAGATGCAAATTTTTCCACGGACCGGTTAATGTTTGGGGGGGAGGCAGTTTTATACACAATTTACATAACATTTCTATTATTATTAAAGTTATTAAGCAGTTCGCATATGTTTGCAATCTGAGATTTTTCTTCTTTTTTTGCATATAACAAAGACATATGCTTTACATTTGCCAATCCAACAGATTGCACATTACAAACATTAACACTGCAATCTTTTTTTCGTGTCTGCCGTTTCTATAGGAGGGTGACAATGAGTTAAATTCCAATAGATGTTTTTCAAATGTTGACATGCAATAAGCAAAAGGAATCACTGAAAACCACAGACAACAAAAACAGAAAAAAAAAAAAACAGTACGAGGAAAGTTCGAAGAAAGAGATTTTTTTACAATGTTTCTGTTTGAGGATCGTTGTGCAAACGTGAACAACTGAGCTGTGACCACAGATCTAACTGCTCTGTGGATGATTCGTTCAAGCATTTCAAGGTCACATTGTTGTAATGAAAGCATCTGTTGAATGTACTTCGTAGTAACGTGATTTCTATAGACTCATGTCATATGGGGAAACTGTCGGGACCATAAAAATACTTTGTTGTAATAGTCTCTCACCTTGGTCTCTCTCCTCTCTCTGCACCGCTGCAAAGCCCCGCCCGCCAAGCGTTCTGAAAAGTCTCAGTGAGTCGCCGTTGCCGGCAGTTCTGTCGCTGTCAGACGGCTGCGGACCGGTAGTGGCTGCCCTATAGCCCCAGGATAGGCATATATCTAGACTGGCCTGCTGGCTCTCTGTCATTTTATAGCATCTCACACACAATGACCCTTCTGCACAGGTGCAACAACTCATTCTCTGAGCCACTGTACCCAGGTTTTTGGCTTGGTTGTGACTCCAGTGTAACAATCTGCCATCTGATGCCTTGTGACCACTGACCAGTACCCTACACTGGTCACTTGATATTTCCTAAAGTACAGGTCCTCTTTTTTTGTTTGTAATTTTGGGAATAAAATTAATTGTACAGGATAGTGCCAGTACATGTGTGACTGAATTGGGAATGAGTAAGCAAAGAGATTGCGGCCATCAGTGTTGTTGTTATTCTTTGTCATTTTAAATGAGGCTATGAACTGTCAATCACGATGTGACAGGATCAATGTGCACCTCAAAGTTGTTTCTGTATCCGAATACATGGATTCTCCAAGACTTTCTTGTTGTTACTTTGTTTAAATTGTTAAAAAGTTTTATCTTGTGTTTTACCCTTGGTCGCTAGTATTTCTGATCTCCTTGTTTTAATTTTCACTTTCTTCTGACTTTGCCTCTTCTCCAAGTTACAGTTAGGTCCATAAATATTTGGACAGAGACAACTTTTTTCTAATTTTGGTTCTGTATATTACCACAATGAATTTTAAATGAAACAACTCAGATGCAGTTGAAGTGCAGACTTTCAGCTTTAATTCAGTGGGGTGAACAAAACGATTGCATAAAAATGTGAGGCAACTAAAGCATTTTTTTTAACACAATCCCTTCATTTCAGGGGCTCAAAAGTAATTGGACAAATTAAATAACTGGAAATAAAATGTTCATTTCTAATACTTACTTGAAAACCCTTTGCTGGCAATGACAGCCTGAAGTCTTGAACTCATGGACATCACCAGATGCTGGGCTTCCTCCTTTTTAATGCTCTGCCAGGCCTTTACTGCAGTGGCTTTCAGTTGCTGTTTGTTTGTGGGCCTTTCTGTTCAAAGTTTAGTCTTCAACAAGTGAAAAGCATGCTCAATTGGGTTAAGATCAGGGGACTGACTTGGTCATTCAAGAATTTTCCACTTCTTTGCTTTAATAAACTCCTGGGTTGCTTTGGCTGTATGTTTTGGGTCATTGTCCATCTGTATCATGAAACGCCGCCGAATCAATTTGACTGCATTTAGCTGGATTTGAGCAGACAGTATGTCTCTGAACATCTCAGAATTCATTCGGCTGCTTCTGTCCTGTGTCACATCATCAATAAACACTAGTGTCCCCGTGCCACTGGCAGCCATGCACGCCCAAGCAATCACACTGCCTCCACCATGTATTACAGATGATGTCGTATGCTTTGGATAATGAGCTGTTCCACGCCTTCTCCATACTTTTTTCTTGCCATCATTCTGGTAGAGGTTGATCTTGGTTTCATCTGTCCACAGAATGTTTTTCCAGAACTGTGCTGGCTTTTTTAGATGTTCTTTAGCAAAGTGCAAGTCCAATCTAGCCTTTCTATTCTTGAGGCTTATGAGTGGCTTGCAGCTTGCAGTGCACCCTCTGTATTTACTTTCATGCAGTCTTCTCTTTATGGTAGACTTGGATATCGATATGCCTACCCCCTGGAGAGTGTTGTTCACTTGGTTGGCTGTTGTGAAGGGATTTCTCTTCACCATGGAAATGATTCTGCGATTACTGTATCCACCACTGTTGTCTTCCGTCGACGTTCAGGTCTTTTTGCGTTACTGAGTTCACCAGTGGTTGCTTTCTTTCTCAGGATGTACCAAACTGTAGATTTTGCCACTCGTAATATTGTAGCAATTTTTTGGATGGTTTTTTTCTGTTTTCACAGCTTAAGGATGGCTTCTTTCACCTGCATGGAGAGCTCCTTTGACCACATGTTGTCTGTTTACAGCAAAATCTTCCACATGCAAGCACCACACCTCAAATCAACTCCAGGCCTTTTATCTGCTTAATTTGTAATGACATAACAACGGACTTGCCCACACCTGCCCATGAAATAGCCTTTGAGTCAATTGTCCAATTACTTTTGAGCCCTTGAAATGAAGGGATTGTGTTAAAAAAATGCTTTAGTTGCCTCACATTTTTATGCTATCATTTTGTTCACCCCACTGAATTAAAGCTGAAAGTCTGCACTTCAACTGCATCTGAGTTGTTTCATTTAAAATTCATTGTGGTAATAAACAGAACCAAAATTAGAAAAAAGTTGTCTCTATCCAAATATTCATGGACCTAACTGTAGCTCTTAAATCAGTATGTGTGTTGTTTTTTTACAAATGACAGGAGTGAGGGCATCAGGCTTAGACCCTTTTGTCTGCTCTTTGACTTGGCACCAACTCAGGGTTGTCTTGTAAGAAGAGATGTTAGTCGTCAATTATCAGATCTTTATCATGAGGCACCATGTGACTTCTGGTTGTAGGTGATCTTCTGATTTGATGCGTTTTCTTATCTGTTCACTTTCCCTCCCTATCTACTATTTGAATCCCTCAAATTATATAATCTGAACCACAAAATATTTTCTACTCACTTCCCATTCTGGAGATCATCTCCCAATCATCATCTAGATCCCATAAATTGCAAGTGAACCTTCTAACCCAGTAAAGTAAGAATTCCATATAGAGTCTGTGTTGTCCAGAGATTATTGCAGAAACAACTAGGGATCCTTTAGAGAATATTCATCTCTTTGCAATGAACTACATGTCTCAATACCCGACTCTATTCAGCAGAGCCTTAGAGAGGACCCTGATGAGATCTGGAGGCTTGGCAGGCAAAACTCCTTCAAGACAGCAGTAAAATTATCAACACATTGGACCAACTGTAAATACTGATCTGATCATTGGAGAGCCAGGCTGAATCTTTGCATATTAAATGTGACACTACAGTAATCCCTCCTCCATCGCGGGGGTTGCGTTCCAGAGCCACCCGCGAAATAAGAAAATCCGCGAAGTAGAAACCATATGTTTATATGGTTATTTTTATATTGTAATGCTTGGGTCACAGATTTGCGCAGAAACACAGGAGGTTGTAGAGAGACAGGAACGTTATTCAAACACTGCAAACAAACATTTGTCTCTTTTTCAAAAGTTTAAACTGTGCTCCATGACAAGACAGAGATGACAGTTCTGTCTCACAATTAAAAGAATGCAAACATATCTTCCTCTTCAAAGGAGTGCGCGTCAGGAGCACAGACTGTCATAAAGACAGAGGAAAGCAAACAAATCAATAGGGCTGTTTGGCTTTTAAGTATGCGAAGCACCGCCGGTATAAAGCTGTTGAAGGCGGCAGCTCACACCCCCTCTGTCAGGAGCAGGGAGAGAGAGAGAGAGAGAGAGAGAGAGAGAGAGAGAGATAGAGAGAGAGAGAGAGAGAGAGACAGAGAAAAACAAACAGTCACAAATCAATACGTGCCCTTCGAGCTTTTAAGTATGCGAAGCACCGTGCAGCATGTCGCTTCAGGGAGCAGCTGCACAGAAGATAGCAACGTGAAGATAATCTTTCAGCATTTTTAGACGAGCGTCCGTATCGTCTAGGTGTGCGAACAGCCCCCCTGCTCACACCCCCTACGTCAGGATCAGAGAAAGTCAGCGCAAGAGAGAGAGAGAGAAAAGTAAGTTGGGTAGTTTCTCAGCCATCTGCCAATAGCGTCCCTTGTATGAAATCAACTGGGCAAACCAACTGAGGAAGCATGTACCAGAAATTAAAAGACCCATTGTCCTCAGAAATCCGCAAATCAGCAAAAAAACCGCGATATATATTTAAATATGCTTACATATAAAATCCGCGATAGAGTGAAGCTGCGAAAGGCGAAGCGCGATATAGCGAGGGATCACTGTATACAGTGACCTGGGGTCTCATGTATAAACGGTATGTACGTACAAAAATGTTGCATATGCCTGTTTCCACACTCACATTGCGATGTATAAAAACTAAAGTTGGTGAAAAGCCACGCACATTTTCATGTCAGCTCAAACCATTGCATATGCAAGTTTTCGGCTCAGTTTTGCAAGCTGGCAGTACCCAAAGCAGTGCTACTGTTCCTGTGTGGTTTCCCTTTATTTTTTAGATTCACATCCCTGATGCGGCTTTATCAAATACACTGAAATTACCTGCATATTGTGTCTTAGTTTAAGGCGTCTGATTGTAATCAACCTGTAACCATATAATGGTGCACAGAATGGCAAAACTATTCCAAACACCATTGCTGCTTTAGCGTTGTTATTCTCAGTACACCACTCAGTGTATTTTAACTCACTGTATCTGAATTTTGAATCACAGCTATACAGCAGTTGATTGGAAAGCTCTATGGTAGATTGTGTCAAGAGCGGAGAGAATTATTGGGATACAGCTTCTAGCACACGCTGCCTCAGCCATGATACAGCTTCTAGCATACACTGCCTCAGCCATGGGCACCGTCTATTTGAACTTCTCTCATTCGTCAAATGCTTCAGAGCCTTTCCTGTACGGACCTCGCGGTTCAGAAACAGTTTCATCCCAAGAGCTCTAAATGTACTCAATCAGTCCATCAAGTGCTCCCGGTGGAACTGTTTGTACTTATAAGTACAATTACCTCACTGTAAACTTGCATTATAGTTGTAATATTGCAAAACCTGAGCCACTTATGCTTTCATATTGTACATTTTTCAGTGTTGTTTATGGTATTATTACTATTATTATTATTGTTATTTTACCATTTTACAGGAAAATAAGTTTATGGAGGATTTGCATATTGAATTTCATTTTACCATATAATAACAATAAAGGAATTTAATTCAATTCAATAGAAGAGAGTGCTTATTTACAGATTATGACGACTGGCTTCTAAGTCGATTTAGATTTCCAAGTACTATCTTCTTGGAACTCTTGATATCTTTTTTAAGATGAAATGCAGTAAATATATATATTACATTATACAGATACATTTTTTACTTCAAACAAAAGAATAGCGTTTGTGAACAATTGGGATGATTTTTGGGAAAGGCCTGGATTTTTCAGAAGAGATGGTCTTCATCCTAACTGGAGGGGATCTTATGTATTATCCCAAAATATGGCAGCAAAACTGCCTGGTTGACTGATTAGAGCACCATCCAGGCCGCAGTCATGTGATCTTAAATCACAGGCTGTTGTTTATCCCACCTGTTACTTTCCTGAAGCTGTTACCCATAATCCTTGTCTTGGGGCATCCAGTAAATTTAGTCTTGATACAAACCTTAAATTAATTGATAACCAAAAAATAAGGTGTATAATTAGACCAAGGGATAAAACCAGACCCTCCACCAGGGGCATCTGTAATAGAAATTTACTACAAATTAAAACAAAAAAGTATATCACCAATTCAGAAAGAAGCATACAGTTTTAAATGCTGCTTATTGAACATTCGCTCTCTTGGCACTAAAGCTGTTTTGGTAAATGATATTATATTAAGTACAAAATCTGATCTGTGTCTTCTAACCGAAACCTGGCTTAGTAAATGTGACACTGTACCCCTAGCTGAGGCGTCACCAGATGGATACTCGTTCCTTCATAAGTCTAGAGATTCAGGTCGAGGAGGGGGCCTTGGAATAATTCATTGTAACAAAATGCAAATCACTTCTAAAAATTTAGGCAACTTTACATCCTTTGAAGCATTCATTTTAAATATTAAAACAGATTCCAACACAATTATAGTGCTAGTCTATAGACCACCAGGGCCGTACTCATTGTTCATGTCTGAATTTAGCAACCTTTTATCTGACTTGGCTATAAATTATGATCACGTAGTACTGATGGGAGATTTTAATGTACACATTGATGTGGAAACTGACACTTTTAGCAAATGTTTTACTTATTTGTTAAATTCAGTAGGATTTTGTCAGAATGTCAAAGGTCCAACTCATAATCATAACCACACATTAGATTTAATTATAACTTACAAAGTTGAAATTCAAAATTTAATTATTACTCCATTAAATGAAGTTATTTCTGATCACTACTTAATTACATTTGATTTCGTCCTGCCCTTGCGAACACACTCCCAGATTAAAACAAAGACAGTGCGGCATCTAGATTGTAATTCTTCTTCAAAATTTATAGATACTTTGAGTAAGTCGAGTGTAATTGTGGAAAACCATTTAGATCAGTTAACATCAAATGTAAACACAGAAAACAATTTAGATGAGCTAACATCACATTATAATGTGACCTTGAGAGATGCTCTGGACACAGTGGCTCCCCTTAAAACAAAAGTGATCAAAGCACATAGAAACTCTCCCTGGTTTAATGAAAACACTCGAGCTCTTAAATTAGAGTGTCGAAAACTGGAACGCAGATGGAGAACAACAAAGCTACAGGTCTTTCAAATTGCATGGACAGAGAGTGTTAATAAATATAAAAAAGCCCTCTTTAAAGCTCGGTCAGAATATTATTCTACATTAATAGATAGCAATAATAAAAATCCTCGGGCACTGTTTAGAACAGTGGCTAAATTAACAAATGGAAATTCAGATCAACAGTGCAAAATACCAACAGATATTAGCAGTACAGACTTTATGAACTTCTTCAATGAGAAAATTAAAAATATAAGATCCCAGATCTCTGCATCACAGTACAAACCACATACTAGCTTAGCAGACCCTGTCTCACATTGCACTCAGCACTTTAGTAATTTTAATCCTGTAACTGAGCAGGAAGTCTTAAGTTTAATTTCTAAAATGAAGCCCACTACTTGTTCCCTAGATCCAGTGCCAACAAAACTAGTAAAAAGTGCAATGGATGTTCTTGCAGCGCCTATCCTAAACATTATCAATAGTTCATTATTGCATGGCACAGTACCAGATGCACTAAAAGTGTCAGTCATTAAACCATTACTTAAAAAGTCAGACCTTGACCCACATATACTAAATAATTATAGGCCTATTTCAAATTTACCGTTTCTCTCTAAAATACTAGAAAAAGTAGTCGCCAGTCAGCTTCAGACACACCTTATGCATTACAATTTATTTGAGAAATTCCAGTCTGGTTTTCGCACTGGTCATAGTACAGAAACGGCACTAACACGGGTTGTAAATGACATTCTGATATCCTCTGATGAAGGAAACTCAACTGTAATTATGTTGTTGGACTTAAGTGCAGCATTTGACACCATCGACCATTCTATCTTACTGCACAGGCTAGAAAATGATGTTGGGCTTACAGGCACCGTGCTCGCTTGGTTTAGTTCTTACTTATCAAATCGATTCCAATATGTACAGAAATGTGCTGACAGTACTCCATCATTATACACAGAAGTTCAATATGGTGTCCCGCAGGGCTCAGTACTCTGACCTTTACTGTTTTCACTGTACATGCTTCCACTGGGATCTCTCATTAGGAAACATAATGTTAATTTTCACTCGTATGCAGATGACACCCAGTTATACCTTTCATTTAAATCAAATGAAGTTTCTCCAATGTTGTCTTTAATTAGTTGTGTTAGTGAATTAAAGGAGTGGATGAATAAGAACTACTTGTCTTTAAATATAGATAAAACAGAGATGTTAATTGTTGGAGGGAATGATGCTAATCACAATAATATTTTGTCATCATTTAACTCAATGGGAATCCCAGTCAATTTTACTGAATCAGCCCGCAATCTAGGAGTTATCTTTGACTCTAGCATGTCATTTAAAGCGCATATTACAAAGTTGTCCAAAACATGTTTCTTCCATCTTAAAAATGTTAGGAAATTAAGGCGCTTTTTAAATAAACAGGATTCTGAGAAACTAATTCATGCATTTATCTCTAGTAGGATTGACTACTGCAATGCGGTGTTCACTGGATGTTCAACCTGTTCTTTATACAGCCTCCAGTTAATCCAAAATGCGGCTTCGAGAATTATTACAAGAACAAGAAAATACGAACACATAACTCCAGTTCTTAAATCCTTACACTGGCTCCCGGTTAAGTTTAGGGCAGATTTCAAAATCCTTCTTTTAACATATAAATCATTAAATGGTCGAGGTCCGGCTTACTTGTCTGAACTTATCATGACTTACAAACCAGAGCTCACATTAAGATCTCAAGATGCCGGTCTGCTTATGATTCCAAGGATTAATAAAATAACAGTGGGGGGTCGAGCTTTTAGTTACAGGGCCCCTAAACTGTGGAATGGTCTGCCTGCTACTATAAGAGATGCCCCTTCGGTCTCAGCTTTTAAATCCCGGCTGAAGACTCACTACTTCAGTTTAGCATATCCTGACTAGAGCTGCTGATTAACTGTACAGACTGCATCTCTGTTGTTAGCCATTAGCACTTAAACATAAGTAACATGACAGTTATAATTGGATACTAACCCTCACTTATTCTGTTTTTCTTCTCGGTACTCAAATGTGGCACTTGGTGCCATGGCCCACCTGCCAAGTTGTTTTGCCTGCCTAAGGAAAAGTCATCCCAGATGGAGGATCGCAGGAATCGTGGGAGAGAGGGGTCCTTTCATCGGATTGGCTGGCCCAGCACTGTTTCAGCTGTGGAATGGCCAAATGGGGGAGGCAGCTTGAAGGATGAGGTCTCCAGGACTCTATACAAATACACATCTTATTATGGGATATATCATCTACTGTTAAATTCTACTCTGTACTTCTAAAATTTTTTTTTTTTTTTTTTTTTTTTTTTTTTCTTACTATATTGAGAAATTGTTCTGTGTACTGTACTGTATTGTATTGTATTGACCCCCTTCTTTTGACACCCACTGCACGCCCAATCTACCTGGAAAGGGGTCTCTCTTTGAACTGCCTTTCCTAAGGTTTCTTCCATTTTTCCCTACTAGGTTTTTTTTTGGGAGTTTTTCCTTGTCTTCTTAGAGAGTCAAGGCTGGGGGGCTGTCAAGAAGCAGGGCCTGTTAAAGCCCATTGCGACACTTCCTGTGTGATTTTGGGCTATACAAAAATAAACTGTATTGTATTGTATTGTATTTAAATAATGTATACTGTTAATAATTAAACAGCGGTGGACAGCGGTAGTGATGAACTGCCACCCTGTTCAGGGATTGTTCCTGCCACACGCTGTATGCTTGCTGGGAATGGCGTAACACTAGATGGACAGATGGATGGAATAATTAACACTAGAATTACCAGAGCCTACGAAAAAACTCGTAGATCCGGCCCACCTTAAATCGCTTCTTAAAACCGTTCTCACCTCTCCGCCAGCGTCTTTTGTCATCTAAATGTACTGATAAAGAAATGCTGCAAGCAGCCGGCTATTCCATCCCCCCACCGACTTAGAACGTACAGGAACTTCTCCCCCTGATGTCTTGATTGATTATCTGGGAGTGAAGTGGAGTTTTAGAGTGGAAATAATAAATTGTTATTTGGAACACACGCATTTCATGTGTGTTGCGTTTCTACAGTAATCTGTGTAAACACATTTTTAAAACAGAAACTTTTTTATATTCTAGTAACAAATGACAAAATGTAGGCATAAACTATATAATGTATGAAGCCTGAAGTCCAAATATCAAAGAAACACTTTCACAAAAGGTACAAAAAAAGAAGCCGCTGCCAAAAAAAGCCGCCTTAGTATGCGACATTGACACACAAGTACTGCAACTGCCGCTGTGGCGCAACAGTATCAGTTGCTCACTGGCAATCAGGAGGTCACGAGTTCGATCCTGCATGCCTCCCTTTTGAGAAGTGAAGTGTTCTTATTTTTACTGTTTTAGAATAAAAAGATACATTTGATTTCAGTCTGTAACAGCCGGGGTAACTTATGATATTTGCAAAGGTTAGCTTTGTCTTTTTTTTTAATTCACTTTTCATTCTCTGTCGCATTCAGGATCCTTCCCTACCACCCCCCTCCCCCCAAATTACACTGCTGTTTTCACATAAAGACGCGCTATAGCTCTGCAGTGTATCACGATACATACTACCGCGTGTTTTTTTTTCCCAATCTTGCCAGTCCCCATATGTTGCTGTATGCTGTTTCTTTTGTACTCCAGGACTTGTAGAGGAAAGCATAGTAAAGAGTAGTAACTTCAGCGCTATATGCAATCATCAGACACTCCCCATCTGACACTGCTGTTTTCACATAAAGACGCGCTATAGTACTGCAGTGTACTTGTGACTGCATTGTCGTACCAATGCTTGCGAACTGAAGTGTCTGCATGCACTTTTCGTTTCATTACATGTGTATTTTTTGAGCATGCTCATGTAGCTCAAACACAGGAACATATGTTGATGTAAAAGTATAACAAAACAAGTGCACTTTTATTCAAGACTATAACCTAGAAAAAAGAAAGCAAGTTGCAGTAGGTGGTTGATAAGACAGCTTGCGTGGTGCAATGCTAAGAACTGCTGATTTCCATTCCGTGCTATATAACTGTTAACATTTGAATCTGATGATTGCATATACCGTTGTCTTATTCAGTGTGCAAAAGAACATGCAGGTGGCCAGTTGCTGCATGCTACAATGCACATTTTAAAAAAAGAAAGAGACAAATATATGTGACGTTTTGAAGAAATCATTTTATGACGCGAATAGTACCAGTCAGAAAACATTGTCGAAGTAATGCAATATTATTTGAAAACAAACAGCGTCAGGTTGGGTGTGAAGTTATACTGGCGCTGTTTGAGTCAGATCAGAAGCTGAATGAGCTGAACAAGCTCCTGTTCTGACTCTAAGTAAAAAGCATGAATTAACCAACAGAAATAACCGCGATCGACATTTTAAACTTAACGATTTACAGTGCATACCAATTTATAAATTTTATGTCCGTTTGAGGAAAAAAAAAAACACTTTCTCCAAAGCTGGGAATTAAACTTGCGTCTCTGTAGTACGGCAGGGTTGCTGTGCTTCAAGTCAGCAAATTTTAGCGTTAAGCCACAGAAAGTATTGTAACATCCTTGAACCTTTTGTGAAAGTGTATATTTGATGTTTGGACTTCAGTCTTCACACATTCTATAGTTTATGCCTACATTTTGTAACATTTATTACTAAAATATGAAAAAGTTTCTGTTTTTGCAATGTGTTTACACAGATTACTGTAGAAACGGAACACACATGAAATGCATGTATTTAAAATAACGATCTATTATTTCCATTCTAAAACTCAAGCAGTTCAGTCACTCCCAGATAATCAAACAAGGCATGAGCTGGGAAAACTTAGTGAACGTTCTGCGACAGTGGGGGATGGAATAGCCGGCTACTTGCTGCTCCTCTTAATTGGCACATTTAGAAGACAAAAGAGAGGTGAGAACAGTTTTAAGGTGGGCCGGATCTACAAGTTTTTTCGTAGACTCTGGTAATTGTAGTGTTAAACATGTACTACAAAGATATTTAAATGTTCCTTAAATGTTTTGAAGAATCTGTGTTCTAAGCTTACAGATGGCTTGACATTTATTAAAGAGCTGATTGTATGGCCATTGGTTACTTGGAGAAAAAAAAGGAATGACAGGAATTGGGGGTTTGTATGTTTGAAAGAGACAGTACTACGGAATTAAATTATTTTATCGAGGGTCGCACACAGAGCAGCAAGCATCTTGTGGGAGGGAAGAACAATCTCTAGACGGGGCACCAGCTTGTTGCTACCACTGCCCCAATGTGCCCTCATGTTTTATACATGCTTTAATTTCTATCATCATGAAAATGATATCAAGTACAGTGGAACCTCGGGTCAAGACTGTAATTCATTCCAAAACTCTGGTTGCAACCCGATTTGGTCATGACCCGAACTAATTTCAAATTCTTCTATTTTCCCTGTGCTTTTGCCATTGTCTCTTCACAGAACGCTGAACTTAAGGGGCTATTTTTATTGATTTGCATATTCAAAGAGACATAATTCTTGGAGAAGTCGGGGTGTAGCAACAGGCGTGTGCACGAGCATTACATTTCACACTGAGCAGGATTTACGTAGCAGAAAAACATGGAAGCTGGCATACACACAGATTTATGCATCTGGATTTTTTTCTGTGCATGTACATTTCTGTTTTTGTCCGTACACCATATTTTAGTATGAATTCTATGCACTGAGTTATAAATGAGGCCCCTGGTCACCAGAGCGGTATAAGTCAGTGCAGTAGAGGAAACGATGCTCTGACAGCGCTAGCAAGACTAGCAAGTAGATGATACAAATCAGTGTTAAATATTTTACGGTGAATAAGGGTAGAAGATGTTTAGGACATAGCGTCAGGTTTCTTCTTAAGTATCCAACTCTCCACCATCTTCTTCAGACGTGGGCATCGTGTTAATCTATGATGTCGACTTCAGAATTTAAATTCAGTGCAGAAGATCCACACAACTGTAGACAGACACTCGATCAGTCGATAATGGAGACAGAGAGAGAGAAAGAGTGAGTGAGTGAGGTGTTCCATTCTTTGTGAGAGAGCATGATAGCGGAGCAGTCGACTACTTAAACAGGGGCAGACTGAGACTCCCAGGGAATTTGTTTTTTTATTTCTACTTGAAATTTGTTTTCTTTTTTCTTTTCTGGTCTACCCAACAATTGTTTTGTTTTTGTCAAGAATTTTGACTTAAACTATAAATTTCAATGTAAATATTTTTGCACAAGGAACTGTGGGTTCTTTTTACCTATTTTATGGAATAAAATCTACCCATTGTTTATACACCAGCCTCTCTTTTACCACCCATGGCCCCAGCTGGTCCTAAACTACTAGCTGGTCATCTCCTCCCACAGGTGGCTTGTGACACTAAACTCACCACACTTGACAATAACCAAACTTGAGCGCTGCAATGGGTGCATCATTGGGATTAAGCAGAACATGGAGTTTCTGATTAAAGTGATTTTCTGTCACAGCACAGCTTCTTTTATATTGTTAAAAGTGCCACAGGATTCAGACCCTGCATCAATGCTGGTCTTGCCTGAGGCTCTTAATATTAGAATTTCCAAATAATTAATTCTATAGTCACTGTTTCAAAAAAGAATTGAAATGATTTTTCAGTGACTGCTATCCATTCTTAAATCCACAGTGCCTGTAATAATAAAGATGCATAAACCTCATTTGTCTGTGCGGAGTTTGTGATGTTCTCCACATGTCTAGGTGGCTTCTCTTCCCACTTGCATGGTGACACACATATGCACTAAATGACTCATCTATTAAAATGATGGTATGTTGAGTGTTAGGCTTTTTTTGTGTCAATTTTTGTGTTGTATTGTGTTTGTAAAGCATTTATTTTTCTTTGCCAAAAATGATGATACTTTAAAAGTCAACTTTTCCATTGAACATTATTGTTCCTTGTGGTAGTGTGCACAAGTGGGTCATGTCATTAGCTGTTTCCTGCATCATGCCATACATGAGTATGTCACACGTGTCTGGTCACACTTATAGGTAATCTAACTTAGACACCATTAAAATATCCGACTACGCCACCTAGTTTTATTAAGAGACTGGGAACTCCTGAAATTTACCAATAATAGCACACAGGTTTCTTTAAATTGGGCGGTGAGTAAACACACAATGAAAGACACAACAGTAATTTCAGAAAAAGGCAACAGTAAGTTCTATTGTACAAGACAATATAAGGTACATTAAAAAGATAAACGAACATAACAGAACCTAAACATATCAGGAATTAATTTCCTTTTTTGTAAAAGGAAAATACACAGTCCACACTCTAAAAGTCCGTAAAAACAAGAATTGGAGGATACAACCTTTAGTGGTGCAGAGTTCAGTTTGGGCACTGTGTTACCCCAACACTTAATTGTTCATGGATGCACTCTGTTCCCCGGCAGAAGTTGTGTCAAATTGTTGACTCCCTGTCAGCGTCTCCTCGTTGTTCCTTTTTCTTCCACTCTGGGTTCCTTGTGTTGCTGGGACCTAGGCACGCCTCATTTCTCGTCTGTCAGCTTTACTGGGTCCTTTCATGCAGATTCCCTCTCTCGCTGAACCCACATCCGGCGTCTCTTTGTGGAGCTGTCTCTTCCTCCCTGGAAGTGTTGCCGTCCTTGTGCCTCACGTTGTGCCAGCCAGGTACCCTTGTCTGCCTGCGAGCCCCTGTGCCCTGTCCGAGTGTCTTGGCAGCGTTTCCTGTGGACTCTCCCCTCCTGCCTTCTGCTGGCCAGCAGTTTATATTTACTTCACCCCTCTGTTGTCAGTCCTGGACAAACAGTTTAATCAATGGCACATCTAAATTGCCTGGGTTTAACAATTAATAAAAACACAAGTTAACAAAATGCATGGTTACCAAACATTAATAAGTACAGATATGCTGATTAGGAACCAATATTTCCAAGCCAGGTAAATACAGACATTCTACCAAGGCCAAACTTCAAAGCAGTGACTGCCTTGCAGGACAGCAAATACCACTAATAAGTACAGATATGCTGATTAGAAACCAATATTTCCAAGCCAGATAAATACAAACATTCTCTAAGGCCAAACTTCAAAGCAGTGACTCCCTTGCAGGACAGCAAATACCACTAATAAGTACAGATATGCTGATTAGAAACCAATATTTCCAAGCCAGGTAAATACAGACATTCTCTAAGGCCAAACTTCAAAGCAGTGATTCCCTTGCAGGACAGCAAATACCATTAATAAGTACAGATAGCCTTTTAACTTCTCACCCCCCAGTCCCAACAGTGGGTGCCTAATGGAACCACCCAGTGCACAAAAAAATGTAAAAGTGTCCCCCTCTGACAAGTACACTGATGTGCACCCTCCCTCCATCTCAGAAGTCTAGAATCTCACATGTACAGTGTAAGAAGAATGAGTCGAAGACATCACAAAGGTTTGGGGCAGCCACCCGTATATTATGCTTGGCTGCAATTGCTCTTTTTAAATACACGAAGTGAATCGTTCGGAGTCCAAAACAGAACTGACTCTTAGGAGACAAGATGGCAGCTTTAAAGGCCCAGAAGGGAAATGACGTCTTCATCGCAGGAAGTGGGAGTGGTATCCTGGTGTTCGGAAGTGACGTCATCCTTGGGGCCGTCCAGAGGCGGGATTTCCCGGGACAGGTCTGCAAGGGACTGAGAGAGATAGTCAGTACACTCCGCCGCCCCATGGCCTGGCATAGAATTACAAGTGTCTAGGCCCTTCAGCTGTTTCCCATGCGCACGTGTGTGACAAGGCCCCCCCCTTAGCCCAGACCCATCGGGTCGGGCAGACCTGTCCGAGAGGTCATGGACTCGAGAGAGGGCATCCGCATTGGCATGAAGAGTACCCTTACGATGAATAAGCGAGAACTTATATGGTTGGAGGTCAAGAAACCACCTAGTGACCCGGGGATTCGACTCCTTGTGAAGGGCCATCCACTGGAGGGGTGCATGGTCCGTCACCAGAGTAAATTCACGGCCCAATAGGTAGTACCTCAACTGCGTAATCGCCCATTTTATTGCAAGAGCCTCCCGTTCCACTGCGGCATACCTGGTCTCCCGATCCAGCAGTTTCCGGCTCAGGTACATGATGGGGTGTTCAACACCATTGACGTTTTGGCTCAGCACGGCCCCCAGGCCTGTGTCCGAAGCGTCCGTCTGGAGTATAAAAGATAGTGCAAAGTTTGGTGCTTTCAATATGGGTGCTGACGTAAGGGCCTGTTTCAGGTCACAAAATGCAGCGGCAGCCTTATCTGTCCATACCACATGGATTGGGGCCTTCTTCTTCGTAAGGTCTGTCAAGGGTGCTGCTCTTTCGGAGAACCGGGGTACAAACCGGCGGTAGTACCCAGCTAATCCGAGAAAAGCTTGCACCTGTCTCTTGGTATTCGGACGGGGCCAGTTTAATATGGCATCAACTTTGGAACACTGCGGTTTGACGGTACCACGACCCACCAGGTAGTCCAAATATTTAGCTTCTCTTAATCCAAAGAAACATTTCCTTGGGTTAATTCGAAGCCCGGCTTCCGCCAGTGTCCGCAGCACCGTTTTCACCTGCTGCACATGATCCTTCCATGTGCTGGAATGAATGACTACGTCATCCAAATAGGCAGCACTAAACGCGTTATGGGGCCGGAGCACTCTGTCCACCAGACGTTGAAACGTTGCCGGTGCCCCATGTAACCCGAATGGGAGGACCTTGTACTGCCAGTGCCCACTAGGGGTGCTAAACGCGGTCTTAGCCTTTGCGGAGTCCGTTAAAGGAACCTGCCAGTACCCCTTTGTCATGTCAAGTGTGGTCAAAAACTTTGCTTGTCCAAGTCTCTCGAGGAGGTCATCCACGCGAGGCATTGGGTAGGCGTCAAATTGGGAGACTTGATTCAGTCGACGGAAGTCATTGCAAAACCTCCAACTTCCGTCTGGCTTACTGACCAAGACAATCGGACTGGACCAGGGACTATAACTTTCCTCAATCACACCTAGTTCCAGCATGCGCTTGATCTCAAGCTCCACTTCTGCCCTCTTTGCTTCGGGAAGACGATATTGGCGTTCTCGTACGAAATCCCCGGGCTCTGTCACGATGTCGTGCGCAATCAGAGAGGTCCTACCGGGTTGCTCACTAACTACCTCTGGAACGGACAAGATCGCTGTCTCAAGCTCCTGTCTCTGTTTAGCATTCAAGTCAGGACCGAAGTTGAGACTGGTACCTTGAGCAAAGAAAGAGCGGGGCTGAGCGGAGGAGGGGTCCGAGTCCCTTTCCTTCCACGGCTTCAGCAAGTTGACATGATACACCCGCTCGCTCGGTCGACGATTGGGCTGTTTCACCAAATAGTCGACGGGCCCTTTCCTCTCCTTAACTTCGTACGGCCCTTGCCAATGGGCAAGCAACTTCGAATGCGAGGTAGGGACCAACACCATGACGCGGTCCCCTGGTTGGAACTCCCGTAGGACCGTGCCACGATCATAATAGTGGGCCTGTGCTGCTTGCGCTTCCTCCATGTGACTCTTTAAAATAGGCCGTATTTTTCCGAATCGATCGCGTAACTGCGCGATGTATTCTAATACATTGACAGAAGGAAGCGCCTCTCCTTCCCATCATTCTTTTAATAAATCCAATAACCCTTGGGGTTGTCGTCCATACAACAGTTCAAAGGGTGAGAACCCCGTAGAGGCTTGTGGGTCTTCCCGATAAGCAAAGAGCACGAGGGGGAGGAGCTGATCCCAGTTCTTACCGTCCACGCTGACCACCTTGCGCAGCATTTGTTTGAGAGTTTGATTGAACCTCTCCACAAGACCGTCGGTTTGAGGATGATACACCGCGGTCCTTAAGTGCTTTATTTTAAGTAACTTGGCCGTCTCCTTGAACGTCTCCGAGGTAAAGGGCGTCCCTTGATCCGTGAGGATTTCTCTAGGGATCCCGACACGCGCAAATACACCCACTAGTTCCTGAGCGATAGCTTTTGTAGTGGCAGAGCGCAACGGAACTGCCTCTGGATATCGTGTAGCGTAATCCACGATGACTAATATATATTTAAATCCTCGGGCTGAGGGCTCCAGAGGTCCTACTATATCGACCCCAATACGCTCAAATGGGACATCAATCAGGGGAAGGGGAACGAGAGGAGCGCGGTCCCTCCTAGGAATTTGCCGCAATTGACATTCTGGGCAAGAAATACAAAAACGGCGAACCTCCTCATTTATTCCCGGCCAATAGAATCTGAGCTTAATCCGCTCCAGAGTTTTTTCGGTGCCTAGATGGCGACCCAAGAGGTGGGCGTGTGCCAGCTCACAAACCTGCCGCCGGTAGGTTCGCGGGATTAGCAACAGCTTCCGCACCACGCCCTCATGTTCAGCTATTCGATATAACAGATCGTTGTCAAGTACAAAGTGAGGGCCGCGAGGTATGGACAGATGAGTGCGTTGGCCATTGGCTAGCACGACTGCATTTTTAGCAAACTTCAGGGAGTCGTCATTCCATTGCTCTCTCCTGAAAGATGCCGGCGTTTTATTAAATTGGAAGTGTAAGTCGGAGAGAGGGTCCGGTCTGACCTCAAGGGGCGGGGAGTCGTCCCGGCTCGTCGAGGCCCTGGTTGATGACGTATCTATGTGCGACGGCCCAGAAAGCTCCCCGTCCTCCTCGGAGCCTTCCGTACCTCTTTCCCCCGGCAAGGTACACGGCGTGGAAACAGCCTGAGAGGGATTCGTTCCTTCTATTATTAGGCCTACAGAGTTACGAGGAGTGGATATTAGTACACCGCATTTATTATCACACCAGTCTCGCCCTAGTATCACCGGAAAAGGTGGGTAAGGGTGAACCGCCACGGGGATCTTTCTCACTGTTTGTTCAAAGCTGATGACACACAGGGCGATTTTATATGACTGTGTTTCGCCGTGTATACAGCGAATACTGGTCTTTTTTCTCGTTCTCTGTCGCGGTAGTACATAACGACAATCAACAATGGTCATGTTGCTGACGGTATCCAACAGTGCTGTAACCTTAAAGCCATTTAATATTACCACCCTCGTATGCCCAATAGCCAGGGGGTTCGTAAGTGCACACAACCATCCTCCCCCCTTCCACTCGCATTCCCCCGTGCTCCCACGCGAGTGGCCCACCCCACGCCCCGGGGACATCGGAACAGGTTATATGGAAGGGACTTATATAGTGGGACATAATCCCTACGGAGTCCACTAGAGGACCGTTCTGCTCTCACAGATTGTGAGGCTGGTTTAATGCTTATTTGAGCTATGAGTTCGTCCATTGAATGGAAGTCTCCCCAGACCGGCTGGGCAAAGTTCTTGGGAAGACCTTGTAGCAAAATAAAGCAGGATATCTGCTGCACAATTTGCCGGGTGTTTAATTCAAAGGGCCTCAGCCATTGAGCCACTGTTTCCCAGAGAGCATAAGCTTGCTCCCGGGCTGATCTTTCTGGATCATATTCCCATGTCTGTAATATTTTTACCTGCTGGTCTGGGGACAGCCCATGTGTCTTTAGGACCTTGGTCCCGACGGGCGGCCCAGTCCTCTCCTCTGAGAGAACATAGTAAGCCCTTTTCATTTTCCCCCCAGGGACCAGCCCACGTCGGTGGGTCTCCTCCACATTCTCCCTGTGTAGGATTAGGGGCTCATTTTCCCTTGGTGGGAGCGAAGCCTGCACCGAGCCACTCCGGACCGCTGAGCACGCCACCCACCCGGAAACACGGCCCCGGTACTCTCCTACCTGAGTACTTTTAGGGTTCCTTCCCTGTTTCTTCTGGGAACGCTGCCTCCTGCCGACTACGCCACTGTAAGAAGAAAGAGTCGAAGACATCACAAAGGTTTGGGGCAGCCACCCGTATATTATGCTTGGCTGCAATTGCTCTTTTTAAATACACGAAGTGAATCGTTCGGAGTCCAAAACAGAACTGACTCTTAGGAGACAAGATGGCAGCTTTAAAGGCCCAGAAGGGAAATGACGTCTTCATCGCAGGAAGTGAGAGTGGTATCCTGGTGTTCGGAAGTGACGTCATCCTTGGGGCCGTCCAGATGCGGGATTTCCTGGGACAGGTCTGCAAGGGACTGAGAGAGATAGTCAGTACACTCCGCCGCCCCCTGGCCTGGCGTAGAATTACAAGTGTCTAGGCCCTTCAGCTGTTTCCCATGCGCACGTGTGTGACAACAGTAACTTAACTTAAGGTTATTTGAGCAAATTAAAATGCACACAAAAGCAAAAAGTCACTTACATTTCCATACCGACAACATGGCTAGAAATTCTATTGTTGCATGCCAGAGTAATGAAGGTAATATGTACAAAACAAGGTAAAAGTTAGGGTGCCAGGCAAATAGCCACTGTCTCAGTGCATTCCAGCTATTGTGTAAATGCAAATCTGTAGAAACAGATGAATCACCAACTTCTACTCATCTCTCTCAGTGTCCCTGTGTCAGCAATGATCAGTCATTTGGTTGCAGGGCAGGTTGGGCAAGCAACCATCTGCCTGGCCAACCTGCTGGATAATACTAAAAAAAGAAAAAGTACCGTACTCACCACCCAAAAAACCAAGCCATATAAGAGGCAAGAAGTAGTAGAGAGAAATGTGGTGCTAAGAAAGTGTTTGTGTTCTCTACTCTTGCTTGATGTCATTGGATTAAAATCCTGAACTGTTTGGACACAGAGTCTTTCCATTTCACCACCTGAATACCTAAAAATTGGTGACAAGTTGCCTACCTGATTTGCTAGACTATATGTCCAGTTAAGACGGCCATGTAGCTGAAGGTGTTCAATTACAATTACATGCTGATTGTTGGTGCACTGGAGATGAATAGCCAGAAACATGCAAAAGGGTGCTTCTCCTTAATTGTCTGTGAATTGTCAAATCAAGGTGTGTCAGTAGAGGATGCTATTATGGCTTTGCTCCTCAGAGGAATGTTGTTTCTGAATGACATAATTTTCAAAAATGTACTCAGATAGATAGATACAGTAGATAGATGGATGGATGGATGGATGGATGGATGGATGGATGGATGGATGGATGGATGGATGGATACTTTTTTAATCCCAAGGGGAAATTCACATACTCCAGCAGCAGCATACTGATAAAAAACAATAAATTAAAGACTGATAAAAAATGCAGGTAGATCAGACAATAACATTGTATAATGTTAACGTTTACTCCCCCCCCACCGGTGGAACTGAAGAGTCGCATAGAGTGGGGGAGGAACGATCTCCTCAGTCTGTCAGTGGAGCAGGACAGTGACAGCAGTCTCTCGCTGAAGCTGCTCCTCTGTCTGGAGATGATACTGTTCAGTGGATGCAGTGGATTTATCCATGATTGACAGGAGCCTGCTCAGTGCCCATTGCTCTGCCACGGATGTAAAACTGTCCAGCTCCATGCCTACAATAGAGCCTGCCTTCCTCACCAGTTTGTCCAGGCGTGAGGCGTCCTTCTTCTTTATGCTGCCTCCCCAGCACACCACTGCGTAGAAGAGGGCACTCGCCACAACCGTCTGATAGAACATCTGCAGCATCTTATTGCAGATGTTGAAGGACACCAGCCTTCTAAGGAAGTATAGTCGGCTCTGTCCTCTCTTGCACAGAGCATCAGTATTGGCAGTCAAGTCCAATTTATCATCCAGCTGCACTCCCAGGTTTTTATAGGTCTGTATCCCATGCACACAGTTGCCTCTGATAATCACAGGGTCCAGGATGGGCCTGGGCCTCCTAAAATCCACCACCAGCTCCTTGGTTTTGCTGGTGTTCAGGTGTAAGTGGTTTGAGTCGCACCATTTAACAAAGTCCTTGATTAGGTTCCTACATTATACTCCTCCTCCTGCGCACTCCTGATGCAGCCCCCGATAGCAGTGTCGTCAGCGAACTTTTGCATGTGGCAGGACTCCGAGTTGTATTGGAAGTCCGATGTATATAGGCTAAACAGGACCGGAGAAAGTACAGTCCCCTGCGGTGCTCCTGTGTTGTTGCCCACAATGTCAGACCTGCAGTTCCTGAGACGCACATACTAAGGTCTATCTGTAAGATAGTTCACAATCCATTCAACCAGGTATGAATCTACTGCCATCTCTGTCAACTTGTCCCTAAGGAGCAGAGGTTGGATGGTGTTGAAGGCGCTAGAGAAGTCCAGAAACATAATTCTTACAGCACCACTGCCTCTGTCCAAGTACAGTTTATTTTTGTATAGCCCAAAATCACACAGGGAGTGCCGCAATGGGCTTTAACAGGCCCTGCCTCTTGACAGCCCCCCAGTCTTGACTCTCTAAGAAGACAAGCAAAAACTCCCAAAAAAACCTTGTAGGGAAAAATGGAAGAAACCTTGGGAAAGGCAGTTCAAAGAGAGACCCCTTTCCAGGTAGGTTGGGCGTGCAGTGGGTGTCAAAAGAAGGGGGTCAATACAATACAATGCAGTACACAGAACAGAACAATTTCTCAATATAGTAAGAAATAAAAAATATAAATTTTAGAAGTACAGAGCAGAATTTAACAGTAGATGATATATCCCATAATATGATTTGGATTTGCGTAGAGTCCTGGAGACCTCATCCTTCAAGCTGCCTCCCCCATTTGGCCATTCCACGGCTGAAACAGTGCTGGGCCAGCCAATCCGATGAAAGGACCCCTCTTTCCCATGATTCCTGCGATCCTCCATCTGGGATGACTTTTCCTTAGGCAGGCAAAACAACTTGGCAGGTGGGTCATGGCACCAAGTGCCACATTTGAGTACCGAGAAGAAAAACAGAATAAGTGAGGGTTAGTATACAATTATAACTGTCATGTTACTTATGTTTAAGTGCTAATGACTAACAACAGAGATGCAGTCTGTACGGTTAATCAGCAGCTCTAGTCAGGATATGCTAAACTGAAGTAGTGAGTCTTCAGCCGGGATTTAAAAGCTGAGACCGAAGGGGCATCTCTTATAGTAGCAGGCAGACCATTCCACAGTTTAGGTGCCCTGTAAGTAAAAGCTCGACCTCCCACTGTTATTTTATTAATCCTTGGAATCATAAGCAGACCGGCATCTTGAGATCTTAATGTGCGCTCAGGTTTGTAAGTCATGATAAGTTCAGACAAGTAAGCCGGACCTCGACCATTTAATGCTTTATATGTTAAAAGAAGGATTTTGAAATCTGCCCTAAACTTAACCGGGAGCCAGTGTAAGGATTTAAGAACTGGAGTTATGTGTTCGTATTTTCTTGTTCTTGTAATAATTCTTGCAGCCGCATTTTGGATTAACTGGAGTGGGAGAGGGATCGGTGTAGCATGTAGATGATGGCATCTTCCACTCCCACCTTCTCCTGGTATGTGAACTGCAGAGGGTCGAGGGTGTGGCGGACCTGTGGCCTCAGGTGGTGAAGCAGCAGCCGCTCCATGGTCTTCATCACATGCGACGTCAGAGCAACAGGCCTGAAGTCATTCAGCTCACTAGGTCGTGATACCTTTGGTACTGGAGTTAAAGAAGTTGTTCATCTGGTTTGCTCCCTCCACGATTCTCTCGATGGTGGCACCCCGCTTCGAGCTGCAGCCAGTGATGATCTTCATCCTGTCCCACACTTTCATGCTGTTGTTCTGCAACTTCTGCTCCAGCTTTCTCCTGTATTGCTCTTTCGCCACCCTGAGCTGGACTCGGAGTTCCTTCTGCATGCGCCTGAGCTCATGCTGATCACCGCCTTTAAAAGCCATTTTCTTCTGGTTCAAAAGACCCTTGATATCACTTGTAATGCATGGCTTGTTGTTAGCATAGCAGCGTACTGTTCTTACTGGAACTTCAATGTCCATACAGAAGTTGATGTAGTCAGTAGTGCAGTTAACAACCTCCTCAATGTTCTCACTATATGATCCCTGCAGAATATCCCAGTCCATAGTTCCAAAGCAGTCTCTCAGAGCCTGCTCTACCTCAGGGGACCACTTCCTGAATGAGCGTGTGGTTGTAGGTAGCTCCCTCACTCTGGGTTTGTAGTGAGGCTGAAGCAGAACCAGGTTATGATCTGCTTTCCCAAGCACAGGCAGCGGGGTGGCACTATATGCATCTTTAACATTTGCATAGAGTAGGTCAGTTGTCCTATTTCCCCGGGTGTTACAATCCACATACTGGGAGAAGGAAGGTAATCTTTTGTCCAGCATCACATGGTTAAAATCTCCAGAGATTAGCACAAGCGCCTCTGGGTGCTGCATTTGTAATTTAGCAACAGCGGAATGAATGATGTCACCCAATATCTCCACGTCCGCCCAAGGAGGGATATAAACAATAACAACAATGACGTGTCCAAAGTCATTGTGGGCAAGTAATAGGGACGCAGACTTACGGCCAACAGCTAATTACGGCTAATGAAACTATTTCCCAGTATGTTGCCACCATATGAGAATTACAAGTTAAAGGTGAGTTTTAAACTATATTCAATGAAATGTTATAAGAAAATGTTGATGGTCATCCAATATGTGAATGATTTTTCTTAGAAGTCATCTTGACTTAGACAATTGAAGCTGTCGGTGAGTAGGCAAATTTATGTCTGGTAATAGACCAATGCCAGTACAAGTGTTACATACTAAACCTGTCTCTACTGCTGGTCACCACCACCACCACAGACTTCCATCAAAGCCACCATCAGTTTCTGAGTCTTCACAACCTAAAGCTTCTGCAGACTCTTATGTGTGCTTGTTACTGCTGTGGATCTGAGAAGCATGTCAAAATGATGGAACTCCTCTTGCTGCCTCTGCTAAATGTAAATGCTACCAAAAGGTTGGTCATTTTGCATAGGTTTGCTGCTCTTCACAATCCAGGATCCGGGAGGTAACTGTTGTACCCAGATGCAGTGTGCCCTGGGAAGGTTACTTTTCTGTCCCTTATTTATACTTCTCAGAAGGGGACTGCCTGGATCCGTGTCTCTGGCCAAAACACGCCAAGCCGTGGACCGATGGTAGAGCATCGGGATGGGAATCGCCGCGTGAAGACCAGGAAACGCAGCCAGATGGAAAATGAGGGCAGGAAGAGGGTCACCTGTAGTTTCATCTCCCCATTGGGACCAATCTGACAGAGGAGGGGGCAGTGGAAGGCCAGACTGTCCTCCCCAAAGCAGGCAAGGGATTGGACGGTGTGTGCTGAGATCCCGAATGATTTGTTGCAGGCGGGGCAGACGAATGTCCATCCTGAGCCTGAAGAGGACCCGACAAAGCCTCCGCATGAGTTGTGCAGGCACAATAGCTCTCACCCAGCAGGTAAGGACGGACAGCATCCAAGTCCACCGCCGGCTGAATTGATTAACTTGGTGTCGGCTGTACGGGACCTGGAAAAAGTTTTCCAGCCCGTACTGTCTCGTTTGCAGGCAGTTGGGCTGCTGAAGCAAGCAGTGGAGAGGTTGGAGAGGTCAGCTGAGGCCCCACTGAAGGTGATGCAGGAGGGCAGGTGAGTGGTTTTTGTACCGTATATAATACTGGAATTCCGAGTGAATTGTTCCCAAATGTGACGGAAGGGAAATGAGTAACCGGACCTCTGACAGGAGACATGGGTGGAATGATCGATCACACGATAATGGCTTAGGTGTGTATAAGGGGCCAACTTGTCTGTGCCGGCACCCAGACCGCCTCGCCTCAAACCCCATCGACGGTCACCTTCAAGTCAAAAGGGATGCAGACAGCATGGGGACTTTCTTGATGTCATAGATAGACCCAGACTGCCACTTCACCCCAGAACAAACGGGGGACCCGGAAAAGGAAGTCTGGGTCACCAAACGGTGCCTAACATGAGCATACAGCCTCATGTGTAGTGAAGGGCCTCTTTCTGCAGGGGTAGAGGGATGCCCTAACCTCAGTTGAGTATAGGGTGAAGCAGGGCTTCCCGCAGTGTTTTCATGCCTGGAGGGCACGGGTGCGAGTAGGCACTTGTCTGGATAGGATCTCCATAGACGCCTGGAGAGGGCATTGGTGCAGTGCCTCCCCACCCCCCTTTTATCTTTGTTGTATAGGACAAAACCGTGGTGCAGACAAGATTGGATCTGTAGTCTAAATCAACAGGTAGCATGTAGAGATGAAAACTTTTGGGACCTTTTAAACGTGACAATATTATGGAGAAGGTTTGAATTCTGAAAGTGTAAATGGCCTTTTCTCATCAAAGTTGTTCAAATCTTCTAATGGCAGTAAACCTGAACTTGAATTTGACTTACTGTCTGCTTTACATGTCATTTAGTTTCAGTGTGCCAGAATGCTAAAAACAGAAACCCTCAAAATATGGAGAATGGTGCATATGTGTCACAGGTAAGCCATGTCTAGTCTTTTCTTCTCTAATTATGGCTGTCACATTCACTGATTTAGAATTGGTCTGTTATCCTTTTAGGGAGACAAGAGTAAGGTAAAAAAGTGATGGTGTCTATGAGGTATGTTCATCATAGCAGATAGGGGATTATGTGAATGATAACAGGAAAAAAGTGCATTTTGATGTAATTTCAGATACTGCAACATGGTGACACCATTGTCTATCAAAAGTTAAAAAAAGAAGAAGACTTCAGCCAAGAAAATTTCAGTCCAAAAATATGTAATCCAAATGAATGAGTAACTCATAAAGTACAAGACTTGTGTGACAATCAGGCAAAGTTTTGTAAGCAAGTAAATCTACAATCTTTAAATGCCTATGTTTATTTTATTCCCTTTGTTCAAATGTTCCTATATTTGCATTGTTCATTTCTTATAAAATATGAAGTTGTTTTTATTTTAAAATAAGAAAAGAAATAACACGATAAAAATTACATTGTCACTAAATCTTTCTGTTTTAATGTGACATTTCCTGTCATTTTTACATTTTTTATTCCATTCTATGGCATGAAAAAGCAGGAAGACCAGGCAGCACTGCTGACTCATCCGCTGACCTCTTGGAAGGTGTTTAACATACACCAAGTCTTATTAAATACACACCCATATCATCTTACAAAATGTGTAAATTTATTACTTGCTTGTGAAGATGCCTTTCTTAAGGAGTTTGCCAGGATTTTTGACAACCCCGATTGAACTTGTACTGTTAGCAATACTCAGCATAAAATGAAACTAGGGAATGAGCCAGGAGGGGAGTTTATTATCACCTTTAAAACTGTGCCCGCTGATTCAGGATGAGATGATCCAACATTAGCCACAATTTTTCAAAGTGGTTTATCTGACGAGATGAAGGATGAAATTGCTAAACAGGAATTTTATGATGCCCTGTGATGGACTGGCACCCTGACTAGGGTTTGTTCCTGTGTTGCACCCTGTGCTGACTGCGATGGGCTCCGGCACCCCCATGACCCTGTTCAAGACTAAGTAGGTTAGAAAATTACTGACTCACTGATTTGAAAGACATCTTGCACTTCAGAATAGTCTCATGTTTTGTTCTTTGCCAATCTTGGGTGCTTTGAGCTGTGTGTTTTGGCTCATCATCCTGTTGGAGGATCCATGACCTGCGACTGACACAGAGCTTTTTGACACTGGGCAGTCCATTTCAATCCAGAATGTCTCGATAGTCTTAAAATGTAATTGTTCCCTGAATATTCTCAAGGCAGCCCATGCCAGACACAGCAAAGAAGCCCTGAAACATAAGTGAACCTCCTCCATGTTTCATAGCAGCTAAGGTGTTACTTTCTTTGTAAGCTTCATTTTTTTTGGTCTGTGAATATGGAGCTGATGTGTCTTGGCAAAAACTTCCAATTTTGTCTACTCTGTTTAAAGGACATTCTCCCAGAAACATTGTGGCTTGTCAATATCTTTTTCAGCAAATTCCAGCCTGGCTTTTTTATGTTTTTCTTTCAACAGTAGAATCCTACTGGGTCTTCTTTCATCGAGCCCACTGTCACAGAGTGTATGATCAAACACTGTTGGACCTCGAGTTTGCAATTCATCTTATATCTCTTTACAAGCTTTGCCTTAGCATTTTGTCTCTCATTCTCACTATCCTTCTGTTCTTTCTGGGGTAAATTTTTCCTCTTGTGGTCATGTCCAGGTGGGCTTCAGTCCTTTGAGTCTTAAACATTCTTAATAATATTTGCAACTGTTGTCACAGGAACATCAAGCTGCTTGGAGATGGTCTTCTGGCCTTGGCCTTCAACATGATTGTCTATCATTTTGTCTCTGATCTCCTCAGACAACTCTCTCCTTTGCTTTTTCTGGTCCATGTTCAGTGTGGAACATGCAATGACGCCAAACAACAGAGTGATGACTTTTCTCCATTTAAATCAGCTTAATGACTTATTGCACAATTGGAGTGGTGTGTGTTACAAATTCAAGAAAACAGCCAGCTTGAAAAATTACTTGAATCTGATTATTTGTGATCTTTTCTAGGGGTCCCAAAAATTTATTGTACTTCTTGACCTCATCTCCGCATTTGACACCATATCTCATCAGATACTTTTGAAACGACTAGCTAGTTTTGGAGGCTGTGGCCTTGTCCTCCAATGGTTTTCTTCCTACCTCACTGATAGGATGCAGTTTGTTCAAGTAAAGGCCTTTAAATCTGAGAATGCAGTTGTTACTCAGGGAGTTCAGCAGGGTTCTGTTTTGGGGCTGCTTCTTTTTGTCATTTAAATCTTCCTAATAAGTAATATCTTTTGACACAATGGTATTAAATTTCGTTGTTACACTGATGACACACAGCTTTATCTATCCACTAAATACACTTCTATTTTCCCTCCAAATACTCTTATGGCATGTCTCCAATTTTCTCCAATTAAATAGTAATAAAACTGAGGTGCTTCTCATTAGTTCTAAATATACCCTCGCTAAGATTAACCATTCTTCCATTTTAATTAACAACATTAACACAAACATCTCTCCCAGGTTAAGAGCCTGGGCATCATTCTAGACAGTACCCTCTCTTTTTCTTCAAATATAAGTAATATTTCTCGGACTGCCTTTTTCCATCTCCGAAAGATTTGTAGACTTTGTCCTGTTCTTACGCAACACACTGCTGAAGTATTGGTTAATGCCATAGTCACTTCACATATACAGTAGATTACTGTAATACTATTTTATCTGGCATCCAACAATTTGTGATCTTTTCTAGGGGTCCCAAAAATTTATCCAGGCCATTTTAGAAGATCTTTTTTAGAATAAGCAATACTTCATCACTGTTTAAACTTGTTATGTTTTACTTGATGACATGTCAAAGATATGCAAGTATACCTGAGACAATTGATTTTCATTTCTTCACTTTTCAGGAGTCATACAGCACTTTTTAAATGATCTGTAAGGACATTCACAAATCTGTCCACATCTGTAAGACCCATAATGTTTAATTTGAGTGTTCTTATTTTAGGATGATTTAAATAACATGTAGCTTTTAAGTGAATAAACTGTGTGGCCAATATTTTAACTACAATATTTATAGAGCTCACAAGGGAAAACTAGCATTACTTTTAATTATGTATATTTAATCAGGAGTTTAGCAAAAAAGACCTGACAGACAGGCAATGACATCATGCTATCAGTAGGTTTAAAGTAGATGTTAGAAAAACAGATTATTTCAGTATCTGAAATTGATTGAAAATTAATCTCTGTATCCAAAAAAATATAGATTCATAACTAATTGTACCTTGTAATTTGATTGCTAGGTGATGAGAGTTTAAAACATCCAAAAAGCATTGGCATTCAAATACCAAATGCGTCCAAATACCAAATATGTCATCGAGATACCTTAAATAAATCATAGGGAGCCAAAACTGCAGTCTGCTTCCACTCTGATATATAAATAGTCACATACGAGGATGCAAACCTTTTCCCCATTACAGTTTCATGAATTTGGAGAAACAATTTTCCATTAAATTCAGTCATTACAAGTTAGGCTCAATTGCAAAAGTTCTAAAAGGCAATCATCATGTTTGTTTACATCTGGATACTTTTGAAAAATATTCCTAAATGATTGTAATCCCAATTGAATGTCTGTGTTAGTATATAAGGATTCAAAATCCACGGATAACATGAACGCAATTAGACGGGAATTTGTGTTTTTTAATAATCTCTAAAAAATTAAATGTATCCTTAACATAACTATTGTGACACTGTGATAATGGGTTTAAAAAATGATCAATATATTTGGATATTCTGTTTGACTCAGATGAATAATTAGACACAATGGGTGTCCCAGAATGTACTTCAAAATGAACAGTCCAGGTCTCTGGAGATTTATAAATCTTAGGAAGTAAGTAAAACCGAAAGTGAACATTGGCATTTCTGTCTGCCACTGCTTGCTGGTGATCTGTTTGTGTATTTTTTCTATTTGTCTTTTACTCGTTTTTTGCTTTTTGCATCGGATCTGCCTTCACCTTTGATATCACTCATCACTGTCCCTTGCTTCTTTCGGCCTTAACACAAGCCCTTATAGAACTGTTCTCTGCTGGATGCAATTTGTGTGGGTAAGTGGAAACTTTCTGCTGATTCTCTACTCAAGTATCTAGCTTTGAAAAGGTGTGGAAACTGCTCCTTTCAATTTCTGAATACTTGTGTTAATCCCAGTGGTGATAGTCTACTGGCTAACATGTTATTTTAATTGGGCTGAGTAGGTACACAGGGGGAACATTGCTTTGCTGCCATTCTGGAATATGCTTGGGTGATTTTTGGAAATCTACTATGATAAATGAGATGAATTGTATCGACTTCTAACAAACTATTAATTGCCTGCTGATCTTCTGCTGCATGGCCCCACTTTCCGAAGTCCAAAGTACATTTATCAGGGGTCTTGTCATTGTTTTTGTCTCAGCAGGAGTAACAGCAGGTATATTCCTTCACTTTGGTCTGAAGGACACTCTTGTTGACATATTTTGAGCAACGTGTTGATCATAACATGCTGATTCCTCTGGTAAAATCACCTGAATATGCGTCCATAGACACTTTGAAGTCTGGATTACTTAACACTCGGTCTATCTCTAACAAAGCTCTACTGATTGGTGATTTTATTTTAGAAACTAAGATGAACTGTTTATGTCTTACAAAGACTTGGCAGCAAATGGGTGATTATTTTCATCTAAATCAAGCACTCCCTCCGTAGTTTGTCTGCATCTCTAAATCCCGTTCTTCAGGGAGGGTAGGTGGTTTCACAATAATTCACTGCAAAGACTTAAATTGAACTGTTAGCTTTCAAACTCTGCAGATCTTCACCTACTATAGACCTTCTAAACTATCAAGTGTTTTTATTCCAGAACTTTTTACTGTTTTAACTACTTTGTGTGCAATCCTTCTGTCTCCTAATGTCATCCTTATGGGTGATTTTAACATACACTTTGACACCTCAACTGATGCACTCACAAATGATTTTAATGAAATCCTTGACTGTTTAAATTTAATTCAATAACTTTTCAACTCATAACAAAGGTCATATTTTAGACTTAACTTGCTGCTCTGGTGTCATACCTCACAATCTTATTCCTACTGAATTACCCATCTTGGATCACTAAATGATTACATTTGATGTTAGCTTACCCCTCAGTAAAATAAAGGATCGGCGTGTGATTTCATTACGTAATGTCAAGCATGTAAACGCAGAGAGCCTTATTAATTTATTTCAATTACAGCTTGTTTTTCCTTCTACTACCACACCATCAGAATTAGTAGATCATTACAATGTTGCTCTGTCTTCTGCCATTAATACACTAGCTCCCTTAAAACAGGGACTGTTTCAATTATTCACACTACTCCCTGGTTTACACCTGAACTCTGTCAGCTTAAGGCCATGGGCCAACAGCTGGAGAGTCTAGCTAAGAAGATGGGTCTTGTTGTACATAAGGAAATGTATTTAGATCATATGTTAAAATACAAAAATGCTCTCTCTGTTACCAAAATTGTATACTACTCTAGCATTATTAATACAGGAGGGAAAAATACTAGAGCTCTTTTTTCCACAATGAATAGTCTAATTACACCAAAAGAAAATGTTGCTCACCATAACCTCTCTGTTAAATACTGCTGTACTTTTTTGGGTTTCTACAACTCAAAAATTGAACAAAATCCATTCATATCTAAAGTTCTTGAAAAGATAGTTGCTTCCCAACTTCAGTCCCATCTTTCAAAAAAATAACCTTTTTGAACAGTTTCAATCTGGTTTTCATCCTAAACACAGCACAGAAACTGCCCAGGTCAAAATCACAAATGATCTTCTCCGGGCAGCTGACATGGGACTTTAATCAATTATTATACTTCTTGACCTCAGCTCCACATTTGACACCATATCTCATCAAATACTTTTGAAATGACTAGCTAATTTTGGAGGCTGTGGCCTTGTCCTCCAATGGTTTTCTTCCTACCTCACTGATAGGATGCAGTTTGTTCAAGTAAAGGCCTTTAAATCTGAGAATGCAGTTGTTACTCAGGGAGTTCAGCAGGGTTCTGTTTTGGGGCTGCTTCTTTTTGTCATTTAAATCTTCCTATTGGTTAATGCCATAGTCACTTCACATATACAGTAGATTACTGTAAAACTATTTTATCTGGCATCCAACAAAAACTTATCCATCTCTTACAACTTATTCAAAATTCTGCTGCTAGGATAATAGCCTGTTCTAAATCCACTGAACATATTACACCTATTCTCTCTCAACTTCACTGGCTCCCTATTTACTACCAAATACAATATAAAATACTGCTCTTAACATTTAGTGCTCTCTGCAAGCTCGCTCCTTCCTACATTCCCTCTCGCTCCCTCTGATCCTCATCTGCATCTCTACTTTCTGTACCAGACATTAAACTCTGTTCTAGAGGAGCTAGAGCATTCTCTCATAGTTCTCTTCAACTCTGGAATTCTCGTCCCACTCATATCTGTCAACTAGACTCAATAACACATTTTAAGGCTAAAATCCCTGAAGCCTACAAAAAAACTCATAATCCCGGACCACCTTAAATTCCTTTGCACCTCTCCACCAGCGTCTTTCGTTTTTCAAATATTTTGATCAGCACAGGCAGCAAGCAGCCTGCTATCCCATCACCCCACTACTTATATAATCAATTTGCACAATATTTAAGGTGTGTGTGTGGCAAGTCGCACAAGGAAAGAAAATAAATAAATAAATGACTGAATAACTGCATATAATAATAATACACAAAAGCAAGGCTTTGGAATTGGCATTAAATAGCAGTGCTGCTCAGATTTACACCGTCGACAAGATGGTGATTTGTTTTTGTGATTTTTTTGGTGGGGATCCCAAGAATGCACCCAGCCTTGGCCCGACTCGCACCACTCACCACAGAGACACAAATTAACAGCAATCAAAGAAATAAATAAGTTAGTGATATATTAAGTGAAAAGGAAATATAAACAACTAATAAGCAGGTAACAAAGATAACAAATACTAACACACAACAATAAACACCTAACATTAAACACTCACAACAAAGTCCATAACACAGTCCCAATGAGTAACAAATGGAGTGGTATGGAGGAAAAAATGACAATCCAGGGAAAAGCTTTCCGTAAGTAATGTAATAAACAGTCCTACTGGTAGTCCTGATGCAGTGAGGGGTGATTAGATCTGGGGATGCCTCCCTCCAATAAAGTACAATGACCAATCCAACACTACTCACATGACAAGCAGGCATGAGACAGTCCATACATCGTTACAGGTTCAACGATCCAGGATAGAAGTGATATTCCACAGAGACAAGACAGATGGGTGAATATGAACACAAAACAAAGGGGTGTCTTTGCTGCTTTGGTGGCTCCCTTTTAAAGTTCCCGCTGGCCCTTCTTGTCCCCAGCAGTCCCTGCGCCCATTGCAGACTTCCAATCAGGGCAATACACTTGCCGCAGGCTGGGAAATGGAGTCCATTAATCGGTAGCATGGCTACAACTGTATTACCATCCATCCATCCATTATCCAACCCGCTATATCCTAACTACAGGGTCACAGGGGTATGCTGGAGCCAATCCCAGCCAACACAGGGCACAAGGCAGGAAACAAACCCCGGGCAGGGCACCAGCCCACCGCAGGGCACACACATACACACCCACGGGATAATTTAGGATCGCCAATCCACCTAACCTGCATGTCTTTGGACTGTGGGAGGAAACCGGAGCACCCGGAGGAAATCCACGCAGACACGGGGAGAACATTCAAACTCCAAGTGAACCCGGGTCCCCTAACTGCAAGGCAGCAGCGCAACCACTGCGCCACCGTGCCGCCACTTTATTGCCATTTATGGATAATTAGGAGTTGTCAATTTGGTCTTTTCCAAGTGACCCATAAGCAGTAACATAAAAATGAGTCTTTCAGGTGTTGAACTGAATCTGACCTACATGGCTATTTATAATATTATTCAAGTGACTTTATCAGCTTATCCTTCCATATTTTAATACGCTTACCCAGTCCAAAGTCATGGGGCATACGTAGTTATCCTGGCATCAAGATGGAAACCAGCCCAATGCAGGGCACTGACACTCATTCAATATGAATTTGGATTCACCAGATAATGTTAAAGGAAATGTCTTTGGGTGGTGAGACAAAAATCTGTCTGTGAACCTCTAAATGTTGTCGCCTATGTGGTTTCCATTTGAATGTTGATGCTTACTCAGTAAAGTAGATCTGAATTTGTTGGTCTCACAGGTGTTTGGTTTATTTGTTGTGTACTTTTAAACAGTCCCACAAAAGCTGAGTGTAATCTGAGCCATTTTTCTCTTTCCTCCTTTCCACCCAATGATACAAGACCACTAGGTATCTTTGATTATATTTATATTTGACCCATTATGAATAAAGCGCATCAATGGAGTCAAGTTTTGGTCCTACAGTCTTTTCTGCTGTCTGGAAGACCCACTGCAGTTTATGTTTGAAGTGAGCACATTGCCTGCCATACCAGATTGTCATGGAGAAAGTGAGTATGCTTTCAACGATGGCTCGATAAAACTGGACCAGCACTGATCAGGTCAGGTTAAACTGTTTAGGTTGACAGAGAAAAACATCCACTGATGAGTTTTTTTGATCAGACCAGATTTGCTTTCCACCCTGTTGACAGTGACCACAATTGAAACTATTGTTTTCAAGGAATTCAAGTTAAGACTGTTCAGAGTGCACTGGCTTGCCAGCCAATCTACATCTGTCACCCATATGGCACATCATCCCTGTCTGTGATCAAATCAATCAGGGAAGAGTCATCAGCAAACTTCAGTAGATGGGTCACTATAGGTGCAGTGTACAGGTGGAGTGTAGGTAGAGGTGTCATTGGTGTACAGAGAGAAAAGGAAAGGAGGCAGGACACACCCTGAGGGGGTGCTGAGCTCAGGGTCAGGGGGCCTGACTGATATTCACCCACCTTCACTGTCTGACTTCTGTTCCTTAGAAAGCAAGTGATCCAAAGACATGTGGCATAGCCTACATTCATACTTATAAGTCTGTTATAGAGAAGTTCTAGTATGATTGTGTAAAGTTATGCTGTCATTTAAGGATTAAATTAGACGAGTAAATGTTCAGTATACTAGAATAGGGATAGGAAAAAAGCTACATTTAAACATGCAATGTTCATTTCTCTGTTAAGCTCTAATGTGTTAGAAAGTAGTGTTTATAAAGTTAAGCATTCAAGATCTGGGAAGATATACAGTTAGATCCATAAATATTTGGACAGAGACAACTTTTTTCTAACTTTGGTTCTGTACATTACCACAATGAATTTTAAATGAAACAACTCAGATGCAGTTGAAGTGCAGACTTTCAGCTTTAATTCAGTGGGGTGAACAAAACGATTGCATAAAAATGTGAGGCAACTAAAGCATTTTTGTAATACAATCCCTTCATGTCAGGGGCTCAAAAGTAATTGGACAGTTGACTCAAAGGCTATTTCATGGGCAGTTATGGGCAAGTCCGTTGTTATGTCATTATCAATTAAGCAGATAAAAGGCCTGGAGTTGATTTGAGGTGTGGTGCTTGCGTGTGGAAGATTTTGCTGTGAACAGACAACATGCGGTCAAAGGAGCTCTCCATGCAGGTGAAAGAAGCCATCCTTAAGCTGCGAAAACAGAAAAAACCCATCCAAAAAATTGCTACAATATTACGAGTGGCAAAATCTACAGTTTGGTACATCCTGAGAAAGAAAGCAAGCACTGGTGAACTCAGCAACGCAAAAAGACCTGGACGTCCACAGAAGACAACAGTGGTGGATGATCGCAGAATCATTTCCATGGTGAAGAGAAACCCCTTCACAACAGCCAACCAAGTGAACAACACTCTCCAGGGGGTAGGCGTATCGATATCCAAGTCTACCATAAAGAGAAGACTGCATGAAAGTAAATACAGAGGGTGCACTGCAAGCTGCAAGCCACTCATAAGCCTCAAGAATAGAAAGACTAGATTAGACTTTGCTAAAGATCATCTAGAAAAGCCAGCCCAGTTCTGGAAAAACATTCTGTGGACAGATGAAACCAAGATCAACCTCTACCAGAATGATGGCAAGAAAAAAGTATGGAGAAGGCGTGGAACAGCTCATTATCCAAAGCATACCACATCATCTGTAAAACACGGTGGAGTCAGTGTGATGGCTTGGACGTGCATGGCTGCCAGTAGCACTTGGTCACTAGTGTTTATTGATGATGTGACACAGGACAGAAGCAGCTGAATGAATTCTGAAGTGTTCAGAGACATACTGTCTGCTCAAATCCAGCTAAATGCAGTCAAATTGATTGGGCGGCGTTTCATGATACAGATGGACAATGACCCAAAACATACAGCCAAAGCAACCCAGGAGTTTATTAAAGCAAAGAAGTGGAAAATTCTTGAATGGCCAAGTCAGTCACCTGGGGCCTCATGTATAACGGCGTGCGTAGAACTCACACTATAACATGGCGTAAGCACAAAGCGGGAATGTACGTACGCACAGAAAAATCCAGATGCAGGAATCTGTACGTACGCAAACTTTCACGTTCTTCCACTACATAAATCCCGATCAGCGTGAAAAGTAACGCACGTGCACGCGCTTTCTGTCCCGCCCCAACTCCTCCCAGAATTACGCCTCTTTGAATATGCAAATCGATATAAATAGCCTTCTGTGAAAAGACAATGGGAAAAGCACGGGAGAAAATATAAGAATTTCAGCGAATACCAAGTGGAGGCAAAGGAAAAACGTAGTATTTGTTGGTTTAAACAGTGGTATAATCAACAAAAGGAAGTTGATCGAGTGACAGAGTGTCGGAGAAACTCAAAGGCTCAAATTCATAAAGTCACACAGTGCCCGAAATAAAAAAGAAATCACATATCAAAGTCGCCGTGAAAAGGCGAGTCGTAGCCCACCGTCTGAGTGTCATATGAAAGCTTATTAGGGTACAGACAAAAAAAAAAAAAAGGCACACAGTGGGAAAAAAGCATGAAATGTCAACTTTAATCTCGAAATTTCCACTTTAATCACGTAGTTTATTTTGCCATTAAAGTAGAACATCATAAACTTCGTCTTAAAATCTTTTAATTTACTAGTTTCTCAAATCCCATTGTAACTAAAGTGGTATGTTAAATACTTTGTTCTGTATTTGATCTTCTATGTGCTCTATGTGTGTGAATCACTACCTGCTTTTTAAACGGGCTTTCTCTTTCTCCGACAGGACACATAATCCATTACATTCGTGATATTACAGCTCTCTGAATAATTAAAATACTGAGATGTATATGTGATATCTTTTTCATGATGATAGGAATGAAAGCATGTTATTAAACATGGGAACACGGTGGCGCAGTGCTTGTTCATATCTCACGCAAGAGGTTTGCTGCGCCATGCACGACCTTCAATGAAATAATTTATCACAGCAGTACTGTCTCTTTCAAACGTACTAACCTCCAATTCCTGTCCTTACTTTTCTTTCTACAAAAACCCAATCGCCACACAATCAGTTATGTAATAGACGTGAAGCCATCTGTAAGCTTAGAATGCTGATTCTTCAAAACTTTTAAGGAACATTGAAATATCTTCGTGGTACGTGTTTAATTATTATATCCGTCTATCTTTCCAGTGTCGCGTCAGCACCAGCAAGAATACAATGCAATGCAGGAACAATTACTGAACTAGGTAGCGCTGTGGCACCGTGTCCTCACATGTTTAATTATTAACAATACAGATTATTTAAATGAAGTTAAAGTTTTATCTGTATAATATAATCAACATATTTTGCTGCATTTCATCTTAAAAATGAATACCGTCATCATATGTAAATAAGCGCTTTATAAAGTGGCACAGGTTGTGCAATATTATAACTGTATCCCAAGTTTACAGTGAGGTGATTGTACTTATAAGTACAAACAGTTCTACAAGGAGCACTTGATGGACTGATTTAGTGCGTTTATAGTTCTTGGGATGAAACTGATTCTAAACCGCGAAGTCCGTACAGGGAAGTCTCTAAAGCATTTTGCTGTGGCTCAGGCAGCGTCTGCTTCATGCTGTGTACCGATAATTCTCTTTCCGATCAGCTGCTGCTGTGATTTCCCACTCAGATACAGTGATATATATACTCCGAGTGGTGCAGTGAGAGTAATATGGAAGAAGATGATCTACTGTTACAACCCTTAACGGGAGCATCTGAAAGAAGAAGATGCAGTGAGCGTAACAACGCTAAAGCAGTTATGGTATTTGGAATACTATGGCTATTCCCTGGACCATTATATTGCTACAGGTTAATTACAATCAGATGCATTACACTAATAAACAATATGCAGTTAATTTCAGTGTATTTATAAAGCCGCACCAGGAATGTGGGTCTAAGAAAGAAAAGGTGATCACACAGGAACAGTAGCACTGCTTTAACGCTGGGTGCCGCCAGTCTGCAAAACTGGGCGGATAAATTGCGTACGCCAAGGTATGAGTTACCGTGGAAATGTGCGTGGCTTTACGCCAAGTTTAGGTTTTATACATCGCGATTTGAGCGTGGAAACGTTCGTACACAACATTTCTGTGCGTACGCACTGTTTATACATGAGGCCCCTGATCTTAACCCAATTGAGCATGCATTTCACTTGTTGAAGACTAAACTTCGAACAGAAAGGCCCACAAACAAACAGCAACTGAAAGCTGCTGCAGTAAAGGCCTGGCAGAGCATTAAAAAGGAGGAAACCCAGCATCTGGTGATGTCCATGAGTTCAAGACTTCAGGCTGTCATTGCCAGCAAAGGGTTTTCAACCAAGCATTAGAAATGAACATTTTATTTCCAGTTATTTAATTTGTCCAATTACTTTTGAGCCCCTGAAATGAAGGGATTGTGTTAAAAAAATGCTTTAGTTGCCTCACATTTTTATGCAATTGTTTTGTTGACCCCGCTGAATTAAAGCTAAAAGTCTGCACTTCAACATCATCTGAGTTGTTTCATTTAAAATTTATTGTGGTAATGTACAGAACCAAAATTAGAAAAAAGTTGTCTCTGTCCAAATATTTATGGACCTAACTGTATGAGAGGAAGCAAGGTTATTTTTTTGATTTGGCCCTGTCATATGCTAGCAGTTGAAGAGAATACAGGCTTCTTTTTTGAAATAGAAATCTGCCTCCATCCAGTTCTTTTTATTCCTAAAATGATTCCATTCACCTTAGAAAAGAAATCTTATCATAAAAAATACAAGCTGCACCAGAGGTCTCATGTATTAACAATGCGTATGCACAAAAATGTTGCGTAAGACTGTTTTCACGCTCACTTCAAGATGTATAAAAACTAAGCTTGGTGTAAAGCCACACATATTTTCACAGCAGCCTCAGACTGTGCATACGCACATTTCTTCTCAGTTTTTCAAACTGGCGGCACCCAGCGTCAAAGCAGTGCTACTGTTTCTGTGTGGTCTGACATTTTTTCAGATTTGCATCAATGAAGCGGGATTTATCAAATACATCAAAATTAATTGCATATTGTTTGCAAACTTAATTCACTTGATTGTAATCATTCTGTAACAATATAATGGTGCATAGAATGGCCAAACTATTCCAACTACCATAGCTGCTTTAGCATTGTTAGAAGACATCATAAATGGAAGAATTAGAAAAGAGCAAGTGTTTGCAGATGATGACAACTGGCTTCTAAGTTAATTTAGATTTCCAAGAGCTATTCTCTTGGCGCTGTATGTTGAACTGGCACTGGCTTTACAAAGGCAGACTTTGATGAAATTGGTGCTCGGCATTGATGCAACACTATAAAGGTGTCTTCAGAGAATGAATTTGTTTATGTAAATAGAAAGCATTTCCACTCTAGCAATGTGCTACTATATAGTCCATAGAAAGCATGTCACATTATGCAAGCATGTAACCTGCTGCATAATTTGGCACACAATCATGCCTTGCCCATACCTGAACAGATGCAATATAATGAACCTGCTCCTGACACACCAAATGATCAGCCAAATTGGACAGTGTTACATCTTCATTTGAATGTAATTAGCAGAATGTAAAAACAGGTAATCAGATGCAACATTTACTTTTTAATCAATTCATTAATGTTCTGGTCAGTATTATATAGTACAGCCCCTATATTCCTTAGATTCATTGTCATCTCTTACAACATCCACTATTGCAGTTTGTTGACTCCAGAACAGCATCTGTCAGAACATGCCCAGAAGTGTGTGTGCAGCCAGAGCCTGAAAATATGCTCGGCACAGCAGCACCATCACTGCGTGGATTTGTGTCCTCGGTATGGGGGTCAGTTTTTGTAATATTGTCTGAAACAGAATAAACACACGGTGGGCTGCTACTCGCCTTTTCACGTCGAGTTTGATATCTGACCATTTCTTTTTTATTTCAGGCATTGTGCATCTGAAGTTAAACATTCAAGTGTCTCTGGCACGCTGTATCACTCCATCAACTTCCTTTGTTGCGTATTCCACTGCTTAAGCCAACAAACAGTACATTTTTCCTTGCCTCCACTTCACATTCACTGAAATTCTTCTTTTTTTCCACGTACTTTTACCATTGTCTTTTAACATAACACTGAATGGAAGGGGCTATTTATATTGATTTACATATTTAAACATGTGAAATTCTGGGAGGAGTCAGGGTGGGGCTACAGGCACATGCATGTGGGTTAAATTTAATTTTCATTGGGATTTTAAAAGGGGAAGTGCATGGATCTTGGCATACACACAGTTTTATGCATCTGGATTTTTTGTGTGTATGCACATTCCTAGATTTGTCCATACACCATGTTTTAGTGTGAATTCTACGAAAGGCATTATACATGAGACCCCAGTACTTCACCTAGGTCTGGATCCACAGAGTAGGCCTCCTTACCAAAGAAAGTCTTCCCCCAAATTCAAAGGACCAAAAATGGGCAAAAAGCTTTACAGTCTCAAATGTCCAAATGGAGAAAATGAACCCAAGACCCAAGGGATCAAAGAAAACAATACAAAGGTGTTGTAATATTTAAATGTTTATTACAATTAAAAAAAAGATAGGAACAAATGAGCAACAATAGCTTTTGCCTTAAAAACACAAAACAAACAAATTGAAATAAATCATGAAATGAAAAGCAGTAGCTTCAAACATGAATAGAGGTCAAAATCTGTAAGGTTCACAACAAATCAAAAATCATAAGAAAGGGGAGTCAAAAGTTAGATGCAATGCTGAAGCTTCCCCTTAAATGCTGCATCATTAGGTAGACCTGCTAACTTGGGCTTCACATGAAGGAGACAGGGCAGACAATTAAAACACTGCAAAGAAAACCTAAGAATATACGGAACAGCAAAATAATTAAAAAAACTAATGTCAAGGAAAATTATATTCCAAAAATATAAAGGCCAAACAAAGTCAAAAACAGAAATAATAACATCATATGAAAAATTATATTTCAATAAAAAGTTTAAATAAACAAAAAAATTGCTTGATCCAGGGCACCAACAATGGCTGTTCCATAACAGCAGGCTCCTTTATTTGAAATGACACAGCACTAAGGCAAACAGTGCATTGACTTCTTCAACTGCTTTATTCACACTGATTGAATACAGAAATCTATCTATCTATCTATCTATCACAGGACAGATAATTCAGCCAATCAATCAACAAAAAATAAATAATTGTATACTGTATTGAAACTGGAAAATGAGTACAAGTTAACTCAAAGATAATTAAAATTAGTTTGGATGTCAGCTGGAAACACTGAATTGCCTGAGGGCAGTGGGCAGAAAAGACTCCCAGAGGTGATTTTTAACACACCTGTGGCTAAAAGTACTCCAAGATAGCACCTCCTGGAGGGGATTTTTTATGATGACATCCAATTTTGCCGCAATCCTGTTTTCCACTACCGCTTTCATTAAAAATTAAAGAACATGTGGGATGTCATTCTTGGGTTTACATATTTCAATGGTTTAGAGAGTATTGTAAATGAAAGGTAGTGAGTAGTAGGATTGCTTTTTCCAGGAAGTAACAAGTAAAGTAATCCTGTTTAAATTTGACAGAAAATTTAAGCCATTTGTAATGGATTTTCTTCTTTGATTCCAACTCTGCTCCTTTTCATCTTTCTTCACTCCCTGAGGCTGAGAGCTTTTAACCACTCAGGGTCCACCATTAAATTGAATTAAATTTAAACTCTATTTCCAGGCAACATAGTTGCTAGGAATTTCTCCTGGTGTTAAATCCATACACATGACATGAGATGTAGAACCCACAGTCCCCACCTGCTGGTAAAGAATGTAATGCAGGATAGAGAGGCTGTCAACCTGGCCGTTCATTTGCCTCCATATACACACTCTGATGTCCGGGTGATAAACCACTCCTTCAAAGGTCCTGTTGGTCTAGGAAATCAGTACAAGGAATGTGTATGTCAATGTAAAGGTAATATTTTCACAAGCAGAAAAAGTGACTTCTCTTTTAAATGATGACAGTGAAGTCCATCTGCTCCTCAGGTTTTCTTCAACAGGATGAAGGAGACAAATATGAGATCAGGAAGAAGAGGTGAAGTTTTAATTTCCAATGTGACATGAATTGCCTCCCAGTAAAACACCAAATTCCATCAGTACTCTGCAGAAATTTAAATGACCAGTGAGTCTTCATTTTCAAACAGTCAGAATGAATTAATTCAGAAGTTGCAGACACCTTAAGTGATCTCTGGAGACATCATCTCTGTCACTTACTCCATGTGCTTTCACATAGTTATATATGCTTGTGAATCGGTTATGATGCATAATCTACCTTGTTCCTTTCCGTGATAACATTCCAGAAGGATAGCATATTCTACTCAACAGATTACTGTACATTCAATGGCAATCATGAGCTATGCTGATGTCTCTCTCCATGACACAAACACCTCACATGACTGAATGTTCAAACCAAAAATCAAAAATATAATGTCAGCACTCTCTCTGCTTTTTAATCTCTAAATTCAAATGTGTATTGAACTAAAATACTAATATAAAAAACATTTGTGGAAACATAAAGTGAGCAGTGCAGGATATGCTCAATGTTGACTGGACAGGTGGCAGATGGTAACACTGCTGTCACGACAAAGCAAAAACCCTGCATAAAGTGGCTCGGTGATGAAGGTGTTGAACCTGTGCAGGAGGGTCAATGTGTGTGAGATGCTGTAAAATGACAGAGAGCCAGCAGGACAATCCAGATACACACCTATTCTGGGCTGTAGGGGGCACTGATTACCATCTCCTCTTTATTATGACACACAGAGTATTGTGAATTAGAACAGCACAAACTCCAGGACTTGTCATTCAATCCAAGGCCGCACTCCTTGTCTTCTCCTTTCCTGCACAGTCCTTCATATGAGACTCCTATCGCCATCTCATCTCCACTGCACTCCACTTCCCAGTAACTGCGAGTCCCAGCCAGAGCCTCTCTGCACAGAACTTGTTCCCACCAGTCAAACCTGAGGGGATGATCAGAATAGCAAACCTTTTTCTTCCCCCGTGTCACCTTCTTGTTCCTTTCAGACAGACGGAGCTCTCTGTGAGCGGTGTTGATGTCCAGTGTGAGTGGACAAAAGTCTGAAAGGAGAAAAAAGAAAACAAGTGAGTAAATCTGTGAGTGTGTAAAGGCGGGGCACAACGCAGATAATTAACAAGAGCCAATCAGGAGCTGCTCTGACGACACTCAGATATGTGCTGTTGATTGGACAGAATTTGTGGGAATTGAAACTGAAATTAGAAAAAGGCAACAACAGACAACAAAGTGAAAGGCAGGCAAAACAGACATTTAGAAGGAGTCTCATTCATCTGGAATGACGATAAACACCCACTGTCGAGGTCAGAGTTTTAATGGACTGTCCATGCTAACAGTTGGTTTTATTAAAATGACACTATTTTTATCAAAATCCAACATTTTATTTAAAATCAATGCACTTTCGCATTTTGTCACTAATCTTTCTATTTTTCTTATAAACCTGTGATCCTTGTTCTAGCAGTTCAATTCCCAGTCTTTCATTCCATATCCATTAGTGTACTAAATATTCAGGGGCTGCCACACAGGTCCTGCATACACAATGTGAGTGCTGAAAACATTCTGCAAGAATTGTCTTTTTATTGTCATTAATTTTTATTGTTGCTTTATTTACTTCATTGTGCACCATTTTGCTTGAGGTTTTAATAGGATCACAGACATTAATTCATGACCATGCCAAGTTGTTGGTGGCGTTGATGTTAATTGCCATTTACTTGAGTTCAGGGTGGCATTAACTATTACATCATAGCAGTAATGCTTTTGAAGACAGCAGCATGCATTCCTTTATGTTCACGTTATTGGTTAAAATAATAAACAAAACACATTTCATTAGTTTAGGATGGTCTCAGTCTTTTGGGCTTTTGTGACTGTATGTCTTACATTAACAATTGTTAGAAATAAGAAAATTAGAGAATGAGGACTCTTGCAACTGGCTAAACAAGATATGCAGTTGTAAAATGATCTTCTCCTTCTTATATTTAGTATAAATAACCAGAGTTTTTGTTGCAGGTAGTCAGATCACATTTTGGTCAGGTAAAAGAAATTTTAATTGTGATCTCTCTTTTGGCCAGGTTTAGTTTCACCTTGTCGCATGATTTCTGTATAAATCAGCTTGTTCATTTAAACATTATTTTTTTTTGTGATCAAGTTTTTATTGAGAAAAAACAAATTTACAGGAATAAATGGACAAAACACTCAAAGTAACTCCCACCCAGCCTGAGCCAAGGGATTATTTTAAAAAAAAAAAAAATAAGGTGAGATTTTAAAAAATGAGCTGCAGCAGACCAGGATACAATTGCATTACTGGAAGCACCATTAATCCACACTTCAGACAACTCCAAATGTATTAAATTGTAGAAGGATGACTGCCAGTTGTCAACAGAGATGCATTCCGGTGTCTTCCAGCAGAAGGCAATAATTAGTTTGGCTCCCAGGGTACCCAGACAGAATAACTTGCATTCAGAGAATCTGAGCAGAAGCCTAGAAAGGTCTAAAAGAAGAAAGATTTGAGGTAACAGAGGGATACTGCAGGAAAGAAAGGAAGACATTAGGTGACAATACAGTACACATGTTCAAAAAGAAAAGACAGGGGGATGGTGCCAGAACATGTCGAGAAAAGTGCCGGGAAAACCAAGGGCACATAAATGACAGAGAGGATCAGCAGTGAGCCCCATCACCACTTGCGGGGAGTAGGATAGTGTCTGTTTAGAATTCTGAACTGGCTGTGCTGGTAGTTTGGATTTTTAGAACAACGCCTTACATTGGAGAGAACTGTGTCCCATGAAAAGGATGAAGGGAGAGGAGAAAGGTCTCTGGACCAAAGAGAAGTCAAGGGCATAGGTTTATAAGATGCTTTGCAAAGTAAAGAGTAGAGGGTAGAGACAGATTTTTTCTTGGGAGAGAAAGAACAAAACAAAGAGTAAGTGATTTGGTAGGGGATGTAGTCAGAGAAATTCCACATGTCCTAAGCACTGATCAGAGTTGAAGTTAGAAAAAGAAACTGGAACCAGTGAGATGAAAATGTGCTTGGAAATTTAAGACTGGAACATCATAAGCCCCAAACAATTAAACACATCTCCCAGAACACTAATTCCAGCACACTGCCAAGGTAAGATATAACAGTGCCTGTCACCTATTGAAGAGCAGGGTTATGAAATATAGGCATGAGGGAGTGCCATTTTCCAGAGGGTGCAAGTAACTCTTCCACATGGATGCCAGATGTTGATGGCATATGGAAAAATAGGTCCCAAGGCAAATTTGGTGGCTTTAATCTTCAAGGAGGGAAATAAGGCACCTTGAAGTGAAAGTGGAAAGCAAGGGAGGATTCTATAGGGAGCCATGTAAGGGTACGAAGGGGTGTAGCAAGAGGATTATTTGTGCCACTGTAACTCACAAATCCATGCAATTCAGCGGGGAGAAAGAGATACAGCCAGGGAGATTGACAAAGGACAGCTATAAGTCAGCTTAGGGACATAGGCAGAGAAAATGTGAAGGACACAAGCAGGTTGTTTTGGGAAGTGCTGATGTCTGTTTAACCAAGATGGTTACAGAATCCAGTGTGTATGAAGGTATTAATAATCAGCCAGTTCTGACATGAATTCTATGAATATGTAATTATGTGAGTGTTTATAATGACAAAGATCCAGTATGACATCAGAGGAGTCACTATACCACCGACATTCTTAGCTGCTGGATGGGACATCTGATTTTGTCAGCATTCTCAGACTTAGTTGAGATGTCCCAATGCTTCTCTCTATGTATATATACAGGGTTATGCATTATATTTCTGGGAATGAATGTTACATGTTAAAGCAAGCTAAATACATATACTGTATCTCTTTTTTAAATTTTTTCTGCCTGGGTACAAAAGGTATAGTATTTGGGTTCTAGTCAATTCTGCATCAAGAAACACATTCCAGGAAAAAAGAGCACTGTCTGCTGGATACAGGGGGAGGACACAGCCATGACAAAATAGGATAGATGGCAAAAGCCCAATGGTATAGTTCTAGGTCAGGCAGCGCTACACCTGCACTCAATCTATCTCTAACCAGGGTTGAATGTTTAAGGTTTGGTCTCTTGCCATTCCAGAGGAACATTGAGATCAGTGATCTAATTGTAAATTTCCCCTTGGGATTAATAAAGTATCTATCTATCTATCTATCTATCTATCTATCTATCTATCTATCTATCTATCTATCTATCTATCTATCTATCTATCTATCTATCTATCTAATTTTGTCCAAAATGTAGTAGAAGTGGCAGCATGGAGTTAATGAAGTTGAAGCAGGGTACAATATTCATTTTGATAATGGCCAAACAAGATTGAAAAGACAGGGTGAGTTTGGACCAGGTGTTTATGGAGGCTTTCGCATCAGCAAAAATGTGGCATTAAAGAATATGTCTGAGATTGAGGCAGTAATATCAACTCTTAAATATCTTCTACTATTAGATACAGGGATGACAGACAGTGGGGAGAATTGACAGCACATATCGTTAAGAGACAAGAGAGATGATTTAAACCAATTAATTTTGTAACTGGACAGGGCTTTGAAACACCTAAACAGTTCTAGCACACACAGGATGTCAGTCGGGGCATTACCTAGGTAGAGGAGGATGTTGTCTGCATATAAGGATATCATATGACTGGAATTTGAAATTGTAATAGGAGTTAGGAGCTGAGAATTATGGATGGCAATTGCAAGTGGTTTGAGAGATAATTTGAAGAGTAAGGAGACAAAAGACAGCCTTGCCTAGCTCCCCAACTAATGGGGAAGGGATGTGAGATATTTGAATTAGACAGGAGAACTACAGAGGGGAAGGGGTTTTCACCATATTTATAAGAAAAGAGTTTTCACCATATTTATAAAACTTTGACCAAAGCCCATTCTGTCCACATCTTGCCATAACAATTGTCAATTCATGCTATCAAAGCCATTTTCAGCATCCAGGGAATGGAGTGCAGCAGGGCTAGGAAGGGAGGGAGCTGAATTAATGACATGCAGAAGTCTTCTTGTGTTAACTGAGGCTAACCTTGAATGTATGAAACCAGACTGGTCAGGGTGCATTAATTTGCTAATGACTTTCTGTAAGCGGCAGGCCAGAACTTTTGCTAACAGTTTTGTATCCATATTAATGGGGGGGGGGGTTGGGTCTGTAACTCTGTCACAGAGTAGGGTCTTTAACGTGCTTCAAAACTCATGTAATAATTGCAATATTATTATTAGGGTTTAAATGGCCAGAGGAGGCAGCTGCACTGATCATCTCAAAAAGGGGAAAGGATAAGTGTTTCCAGAAAGCAGAACATTTAAATATTTGTTTAATCTTTTTTTTTTTTTTTAAAGTTAACTTTCAGCTTACTTTTGGCATTCTCCTGCCAAACATGAAAATTCCCAGTGGCCAGTTTTTAGGGGGAATTCGTTTTTAGAACCTTTCACTTCTTCTTCAAGACTCAGATCACTCTTCTTCTTCTTCTTCTTCATCTTTCCCACTTCTATATGAGGGTCTATGTGTTTAGTCAACCTTCTCCATACAGCTCATGCGTCACTCCAATCAAGCTCTTTTCCTTCAGATCTTCTTTTACTTTATCCATCCACCTCTGCTTTGGCCTCCCTCGCTTTCTCTTTCCCTGTACTCTTCACCATTCCCATCACACTTTTGCCCACATATTTATTGTCTCTCCTCATCACATACCCATGCCAGTTCAACCTCCTTTCCTGTCCTTTCTTAGATTTCTCTGCCATTTTTGTTGTACCTCTGATTGTCACATTTCTTATTCTGATCATTTTTAGTAACTCCACAAACCCATCTCAACATTCTCATTTTTGCCATATCCACCTTCTCCTGTGCTCCTTTTACTGCCCATGTCTCAGCTCCATACATCATTTAAATACTCCTGATACCTTCTTCCAATTGTCCCGTTCACGCTGCACTTTGTGGGTTATCTCTGCATCTAATTCTCGATCTTGGGCTGCCACTGTTCCTAGATATTTAAACTTATCCACTCTTTTCAATCACTCTCCCTGCAAAATCCTGATCATTATTAAACTTTAATTGGTTACGTTATTGTTGCTGGTGTGTTGTTAGATCTACTGGCTTTATCCTGTGATTATTTGATTGCATTGTCAATATTTTTCATCTTTTGGCAAATAAAAGTAATGTCCTTTTAAACATGCCATTGTATTACCATGGCTACAATAAAAGCTTTGACCAGTATACAAATGAACAGAGGATTTTCATAGAGCAAGCAGCTCTAAAAAGACCAAAGTGTACTGCAAACCCAGCTGAATGATCTAACTGTTCATCAAGTACTGCTAGAATTAAGTTTGTTTCCACAACATTCTGAGGCATTAGTATATCCTTTACCACAAGCAGATCCTTTCAGTCCCAAACATCACGTCCAGAGAGGTTTACTAAGGACTCTAATAACAAAATAATTTTTGAGTAGTATCCAAACACCTAGACTAGGGCTGGTGAAAAATAGAATTCACAATGCTGTGCGAGTAGGAAAATCTCTTGAATAGCATCAGTCTTGCATGATTCTAATTATTTCTTCTGCTCTAACTTAGTTGTCTTTCTTTGAGAATTTATAGACCCAGTGAAAAGGGGTGGGTAAAAATCAATTTTTGCAATTCTGTTTAGGGAAGTAAAACAATTCAGAGGTTAGGAGCTTGCACTGATACAGTGCATTGCCGCACCTACCACACGACAAACCAATTTAGGGTCCAGATTAAGACCCGAGTGCAGCCATGCAACGGGTGGTACCTCAGCACCACACTAGTTCAGATGGAGTGGAACAGTGTGAGGTTTTGTATGGTGGCTGGAGTGCCAATTCTGCCACCAACCCCCAAGTTTTCCCTGCAGGTTGGAGGGCCTACATGCAGGGATGGATGCAGATTAATGTCATACCCAGGACGGAGCAATTGCAGTTTAAGGGCCTTGCTCATGGGCCCAACAGAGCCGAGTCCCTTTTTGGCATTCGAACCGGCAACCTTCCAATTGTCAGTGCAGATCCCTAGCCTCAGAGCCACCACTCCGACCAAAGTAAAACAATTCGATGAATACATAATTCCTTTCAAGACGTAATCTCTGTATGTAGAAGTGTATTTAGAAGTGCCATATCTAAAAAATTAAAAGATAAGATGACTAGCCAAGAATTATGCTATATAATATATAATAAACTGCTCAAAAAAATTAAAAGAACACTTTTTAATCAGAGTATAGCATCAAGTCAATGAAATGTCTGGGATATAGATCTGGTCAGTTAAGCAACAGAGGGGGTTGTTAATCAGTTTCAGCTGCTTTGGTGTTAATAAAATTAACAACAGGTGTACTAGAGGGGTAACAATGAGACGACCCCCAAAACAAGAATCATTTAGCAGGTGGAGGCCACTGACATTTTTCCCTCCTTATCTGTTTTTTCACTAATTTTGCATTTGGCTATAGTCAGTGTCACTACTGGTAGCATGAGGTAATACTGTACCTGGACCCTACAGAGGTTGCACAGGTACTCCAACTTCTCCAGGATGGCACATCAATACATACCACTGCCAGAAGGTTTGCTGTGTCTCCCAGCACAATCTCGTGCATGGAGGAGATTCCAGGAGACAGGCAGTTACTCTAGGAGAGCTGGACAGGGCCGTAGAAGGTCCTTAACCCATCAGCAGGACCGGTATCTGCTCCTTTGAGCAAGGAGGAACAGGATGAGCACTGCCAGAGCCCTACAAAATGACATCCAGCAGGCCACTGGTGTGAATGCCTCTGATCAAACAATCAGAAACTGACTTCATGAGGGTGGCCTGAGGGCCCGACATCCTCTAGTTGGCCCTGTGCTCACTGCCCAGCACCGTAGAGCTCGATTGGCATTTGCCATAGAATACCAGAAATAGCCATTTCCACCACTGGCGCCCTGTGCTTTTCACAGATGACAGCGGGTTAACCCTGAGTACATGTGACAGACATGAAAGGGTCTGGAGAAGCTGTGGAGAACGTTATGCTGCCTGTAATATCATTCAGCATGACCAGTTTGGTGGTGGGTCAGTGATGGTCTGGGGAGGCATATCCATGGAGGGACGCACAGACCTTTACAGGCTAGACAACGGCAATTTGACTGCCATTAGGTATCGAGATGAAATCCTTGGACCCACTGTCAGACCCTACGCTGGTGTAGTGGGTCCTGGGTTCCTCCTGGTGGATGATAATGCCCGGCGTCATGTGGCAAGAGTATGCAGGCAGTTCCTAGAGGAAGAAGGCATTGATACCATTGACTGGCCCCCACACTTGCCTGACCTAAATCCAATAGAACACCTCTGGGACATTATGTTTTGGTCCATCTGATGCCACCAAGTTGCACCTCAGACTGTCCAGGAGCTCAGTGATGCCCTGGTCCAGATCTGGGGGGAGATCCCCCAGGACACCATCTGTCTTCTCATTAGGAGCATGTTCCCTCCCAAACCGACATTGTCAGGCATGCATACAAGCACGTGGGTGCCATACAAACTACTGAGTATGATTCTGAGTTGCTGCAATGAAATTTCGGCAAAATGGACTAGTCAGCCACATCATTTTTTCACTTTGATTTTCGGGTTTCTTTGAATTCAGCCCTCAGTAGGTTGATCATTTTCATTTCCATCAAATGATGTGGCATCCTTTCATTGCTAAAACATTACCCAGTCCATATCAGTATAGATATCAAGCATGATTTTTTTCCTGTTGAGATCTGATGTGTTTTCAAAGTGTACTTTTAATTTTGTTTGAGCAGTATATAATAAGATAATAGGGTAATTGCCCCAATCTTAGACTAGATTCAACTCTTTCACAGATTGCAAATGGTGTCCCGAGTTCAGGCAGGTCTTAAAATGATTGTCTTCCTCGATTATATTGCAATGTGAAGTATACAGTGATTAATTTTGGCCTCCCAGATTTGCTCACAATACATTAAACAAACTCATTGTTTATGATTCCTGGTCTTGTAGGTTTTTAAGATATAATGAATCCTGACCAAATGTCAGTGAAAGATTAGTACAAGAATTAGCATAAACATGAGGCCAAGGAAGTAACATTTATTTTTGTGAGAAATTCTGTGAGAGCCCAAGTTCTGAAAGTGGGGACTCTGAATCATGGGTGTAAAGCTGTTAATATGCAATGTTCTTTGTAGACTAAATCTGGTGTGTGTGCTACAGTAACTGAAGACAAAGTAGAACAGAAGTCTGTGGCTATGTTGGGGGTGTCATGTAGGTGTGCTTAGTGGACATCTTCAGGGCTCCCAGAAAGCTAACTATACTGCCCAAACAGAGAAGAGACACTGCCTCTAATCACAGCTCCCTTTTTGCCTACAGTTCAAGCCTCAGAACATTGAAGGTCATGTGACCCAGTTCTGCTTCAGCCAAGTATCTCTGTCCCTTTCAAGACCACCAACATATAAACACTGAAACAACAGCAAGCCGGCATTCATTCTTGAACCACTACTGAGGACGACAGAGCACTCTCATCTAGGCAATACTTTATTAGAAGTCATTTGTACCCTCATGTGCCATTTTTCTTCTCACTTCCAGCCAGTTATTACAGGGTAGTAATTTGTAATTTGAGGTTGAGAGGAAATGCAGAACATGTATGGTCAACTAACACTTCAATTGAATTATGGAGTTAAGTAAAATAAAATAAGTCTGCAAGAATGCAAAAGATGGATTGTTGAAGATCTTTATATTCTGATGGCTCATAACATTTTGTAGATGAGTGTCCAGTGCTATAGGTAGCAATATGTGCTCCACACTTAGGGCTTGGTAGTATGAAGAATTTTAACCAAACACATTTCAGGAAAAACTACAAGTACCAGTACTAAAATAAATAACTCCATTAATTTGAAAACAATTATTTACTCCAGAGCAAAAGAAATACTGCAAAAAATAAAACCTAAGCAAGTTCATTGTTGTTATATCAAACCATTAAATCTTGTTTTCCTTAAAAGCATACCCCACCAAAAAGTTATTATATCTTCTATACAGTGAACCCTTGTTTATCACGGTTAATCCGTTACAGACTCTACCGCGATAAATGAATTTTCGCGAAGTAGGATTCTTTATTTATAAATCGAATATTTTCACAGTTACAGTATAGAAAACCTGTTTACGACCTTCTAAATACGTTTTTTTAACATTATTAGAGCCCTCTAGACATGAAATAACACCCTTTAGTCACCATTACACTCATATTACCCAATATATTAGACAAAATAAGAGAAAATAATACATATTAGACATTACAAATATATTATTATTATTGTACTGTACATTTAATTACACACACACAGTTCTTACACACAACCACTAACCTAAGAAGGCACGACCTCAGTAGAAGAGCCTTCAGGTGGTGCAGTATCTTCAGGGTATCCTTCAATAAGGGCGCGCACAAAAAGGCGCGCTTCAAAATGGCGACCTCAATTGGGCGTGGCGAATAAAGGTGCACGTAAATAAAGACGAGCTTCAAAAGGGCGACCTCAAGAACCCAAAAAGGCGAGCTTCAAAACAGCGACCACAATTGGGCGTGGCGAATAAAGGCGCGTGTAAAAAAAGGCAAGCTTCAAAAGGGCGACCTCAATTGAGCGAATTCTTGAGGTCGCCCTTTTGAAGCTCGCCTTTATTTACGCGTGCCTTTATTCGCCGCGCCCAATTGAGGTTGCCCTTTTGAAGCTCGCCTTTTTGTGCGCGCCCTTATTGAATAGAACCATCTTCAGCAGGTGCGTTGTTGTCTTCTTCCGCTGAAGGAGTACTAGGAGTAGGCAGTGGGTGTCTGGGTGCGCAGCTGAAGAACATCTTGATAGGCAGTTGCTGGCGCTGTCTTTTCATATGCGTGAGGAGGCTTTTATAGGGTATTGCCATCTTTGATCATATCCAAGAGTTTCACCTTCTCCTGGATGGTAAGCATCTTCCTCTGGCGCTTAGTTTCATTGTCAGAAGGCTTAGAAAAAGCAGCACGTTTAGGAGCCATTGTGGGGCTTAGATAAAAGTTCTCAGAAAGCGCATGCATAGTGACGTAAGCGTGTATGAGAAAAAATCGCGATAGAGTGAAGCCGTGAAAGTCAAAGCGTGATATAGCGAGGGATCACTGTATGTTACTTATTCCATGCAAAAAAAACATTTTTAATCTCATATTTTCATGGAGAAAGCACATCATAACCTTTCTCATAATATGGGACGCTAAGGTGGCTAATGCTGGACAATATCAAGCAATATGAGAAAAAAAAAAAAAAATTTCAAATTACTTGTATTACATAATCCACATTTGTTATCTGGTTGTTATGTTCAAAATGTGCAAAATACATACGTTTTGCAAAAATATTAATAAACAGCTACTTTCAGATAAAACAGAACAACCCTGACTTTGACTTTGGCTCTTTATCTAGTGCAGCCTTGTTTATAAAAACACACATATCATGTACCTAAAGATGAACATGCAATTATTTAATTAAAATTTCTGCAAACAATTTATAAACTGTCTGTATGCATCAAAAAAAAAAAAATCCTAAATCCTTACCATGCGTGGTTTGTTTATAAACCACAAATTATCTTAAATTTGTATGCACATGAATAAGCACATTGTCACTTTGATTAACAAATTCCATCAGTTAGCTTATATGGTAAGATACCATGCCACATAAACAACCAAATCTTCTAAAACAGCAAATGAAATTGCAGATGATCTTAGAGTTTATGGAATGTTGGTGTTTCCTGTTCATTGACGGTGCTTGCAGTTGTTTGCAGTTATCACATTTGGAAATCCTGTCCTTTATTCAAATTCTCTCCTAATTAGACTTTTTATCATTAGAACATTAGAACATTAGAACACTCTAGACGAGAACAGGCCATTCAGCCCAACAAAGCTCACCAGTACTATCCACTTATTTCTTCCAAGAAAACATCAAGTCGAGTTTTGAAAGACCCTAACGTCTTACTGTCTACCACACTACTTGGTAGCTTATTCCAAGTTTCTATCGTTCTTTGTGTAAAGAAAAACTTCCTAATGTTTGTGCGAAATTTACCCTTAACAAGTTTCTAGCTGTGTCCCCGTGTTCTTAATGAACTCATTTTAAAATAACAGTCTCAATCCACTGCACTAATTCCCTTCATAATTTTAAACACTTCAATCATGTCACCTCTTAATCTTCTTTTGCTTAAACTGTAAAGGCTCAGCTCTTTTAATCTTTCCTCATAATTCAACCCCTGTAGCCCTGTAATCAGCCTAGTCGCTCTTCTCTGGACCTTTTCTAGCGCTGCTGTGTCCTTTTTGTAGCCTGGAGACCAAAACTGCACACAGTACTCAAGATGAGGCCTCACCAGTGCATTATAAAGGTTGAGCAGAACCTCCTTGGACTTGTACTCCACACATCGTGCTATATATCCTAACATTCTGTTAGCCTTCTTAATGGCTTCTGAACACTGTCGGGAAGTGGATAGCTTAGAGTCCACTATGACTCCTAAATCCTTCTCATAAGGTGTACTCTCGATTTTCCAACCGCCCATTGTGTATTCAAACCTAACATTTTTACTTCCAATGTGCAATACTTTACATTTACTGACATTAAATTTCATCTGCCACAAATCTGCCCAAGCCTGTATGCTATCCAGGTCCTTCTGTAATGATATAACGGATTCCAAATTATCTGCTAATCCACCTATCTTGGTATCATCTACAAACTTAACCAGCTTGTTACTTATATTACTATCTAAATCATTTATATATATTAAAAATAGCAGCGGCCCTAGCACTGACCCCTGTGGAACACCACTCTTAACATCAGCCAGTTCTGATGAGGTTCCTCGCACCATCACCTTCTGCTTCCTGTGTCTGAGCCAATTCTGCACCCATCTACAAACATCACCCTGAACTCCCACCTCTTTTAATTTGATGCCCAACCTCTCATGTGGCACCTTATCAAATGCTTTCTGAAAGTCCAGATAAATAATATCATATGCTCCACATTGATTGTATCCTTTTGTTGCCTCCACATAGAATTCCAGCATGTTAGTAAAACACGACCTCCCTTTTCTGAACCCATGCTGACTGCTTAGAATAACTCCTGTCCTTGCCAGGTGTTGCTCGATCTTATCCTTAATAATTCCTTCCATTAATTTTCCTGTGATGCATGTTAAACTTACTGGCCTATAGTTGCTTGGATCTGCCCTGTCACCCTTTTTATATAATGGGATGATATTTGCCATTTTCCAGTCCTTCGGAATCTCTCCAGTGTGCAGTGACTTCCTAAAAATATGCGTCAAGGGTTTATATATGTACTCACTAGCCTCCTTAAGAACATGAGGATAAATATTATCTGATCCTGGTGATTTGTTCGATTTCAGCTTATTTAATCTGAGCAGTACTTCTCCCTCTACAATTTCCAAATCCCTCAGTACCTCCTTAGTAGTCCCTGTTACCTCTGGGAGGTTATCCACTTGCTCACTTGTAAACACCTCAGAAAAATGTAAGTTTAATGCATCCGCTATTTCACTGTCTGTATCTTTTAATTCCCCTTTACTATTCCTGATGCACTTGACCTCCTCCTTGACTGTTCTTTTACTACTAAAATACTGAAAGAATCTCTTAGGGTTTTCTTTCACCTTATCTGCTATATTCCTCTCCAACTGTCTTTTAGCCTTCCTGATATCCTTCTTAATGGTTGCCCTCATGTTCTCATACGCTCTACAATTCACTTTGCTGTCATTAGTCTTATATGCCTTATAAAGCAGTTTTTTCCTTTGCAACTGCTTTTTTAAATCTTTATTAATCCACCGTGGAGTTTTTTTTCATTTCCTATTACTTCCAAATTTAGGGATGTATCTGTCCTGCATTACATGTAAAACATTTTAAACCTGTTCCACTGCTCCTCAACTGTCTCCACACTTAAAAGCTTATCCCAGTGTATCCTACTTAGACTTTGTCGCATCTGCTCAAAATTAGCCCTACCAAAGTTCAACTTAACAATTTTAGTCTTTGCATCTGCACTCTTACAAAATACTGAGAATTGTATTACATTATGGTCACTTGACCCTAGTGGTTCAATCACCTCTACACCCTCAATTCTATCCTGATTATTACAAAATACTAAATCCAGACAGGCTTCACCCCGTGTTGGTGCTTTAACATGCTGTGTTAAAAAACAGTCATTGATTACTTCTAAAAACTCCTGCTCTTGTACTCCGCCATCTGTAAGGTTATCCCAGTTAATATTTGGATAATTAAAGTCCCCCGTGACTATAATATCTCCCTGTAAACTTGCCTTTTTGATAATACTAAAAAGATGTGTGTTGAAATTACTGTCTGAATTGGGTGGTCATAACTGTTTAGACATGAAAGTGACAGCAGTTAAAATTCAACTAAGAACTGAATGTGATGTACTCTTTGTTCAATTAAATAATCACTAATCATTTAGAGATTAGGCATTAAAGATCTTTACTGTCACATACACTGCGAGAACATAGTGAAATTCTTATGCCACAATTGAGATGATATATACAAAATTACAGTAAATACATAAGAGTAGCAGAAGATTAAATAAATAAAGCAAATACAAATAAAAAAGAAATGTACAGTATAATTAAACCTAAACCAGCAGGTGGCTACAGTACAAAGTACAGGGTAGGTAGGATGAGGTTACTGGGATTTTAATGACCTTATGGCTTGGGGGAAGAAGCTGTCCCTGAAGCAGGTGGAGTGAGTGGCAAGGCTTTCAAGAAGGCAGAAGTGAAAACAGGGGATGAGCTGGATGGCTGTCATCAGAGATGATGGATTCAGCTCTCAACATTTGGTTGAATAGATGCTAAGAAGTTGTGGAAGATCAGCCCCAAAAATTTTAGAAGCTATACTGACAGTGCTTTGTGATCTTGGTGAGTCAGGTTACGAACCAACACCGTGATGCATTTGGTCAGGATGCTTTCAATGGTGCAGTGGTAAAAGTTCACTTGTGTTTTGGTTCCCACCCCAAAGCTCTTTAGCATCCTCAGGAAACAAAGCCTTTGCTGAACCTTTTTGAGGCTGTAGGTTGTGGTTGGCAGACAAATGAAAGGCAGTTGGTTATCTGGACAAGCATGAAATTAAAGCTGCTAACTGTCTGGTTGAGGGTGGCATTGATGAGGAGTGGAGCGTGGCTGCCTTTGTTCTTTCTGAAGTCACCAATGATCTTCTTTGTTTTGACAATGTTCAGGGAGAGGTTGTCATTATGGCACCATACACATAGCTTCATTGTTGTCACTGACAAGGACAGTCACAGTAGTGTCATTGGCAAAATTGATGACACTGTTGCCTTCATGCTTTGCTACGCAGCCATATGTGAATAGACAGGATAGCAGTGGGCTGAGGCTTGTGTTCCTTATGGAACGCCAATATTGGTGAGCAGTGCAGTGGAATTATTATTGACAGTCCTTACTGACTGAGGTCTGTTTGTCAGAAAGTCAAACACCCAGCCACAGATGGAGCTGTGTAGTCAATTGAATAATACAATATATGATTAATTCAATGGAAATGTCATAGAAAGAAATTTGGTTAATATCTTGAAAATGATAAAAAAAATCACTTAAGTACAATCAAACTTGTCAATAATCATTTCAGGGCTGTGCAATGGCAAAGTGACTAGAGTGGCTCCCTTATAGATCTAGCTTGCTGAGTTTGAATTCTTTACCTCTTCACTGTCTGTGTAAAGTCTTCATGTTTTCCTCAAGCAGCATGCAGTTTTGCATACTGGTTAAGGATTTTAAACTTCAAACTCCGAGGTTTTGAGTTCAGATCCTACTATGACAATGTCTGAGCTTGAGCAAATTACTCCAGCCAGAAAAAACAAAAGAAGTATAACCACTTGTATTTCAAATGTTGTAAGTCACATTGGATGAAGTCATCAGTGCTATAATAAGTAATAATAATGTGTAAGAGTGTGTTACTCTGGTTTGTTTTCTTCCCACACTCCAAAGATGTGTGTGAACTGTCAAGTAAAAGCTGGGTCTGGGTGTGCTTATGTGGGCCATGTGCTGGAATGACATTTTGTCCAAGATGAGTTCTTGCTGACCTTACACCCAATACAGCCAGCACAGGCTCTGCTACCTCTCAATCCTATGCTGGATAAAACTGATTTAACCAATTTTGTTTGATTAAAAATAATTTTCATGTAAATACTCACCACAACCATGATTATTTGCTGTCCAGAGTTAATCAGTAAATGAAGATGATCAGTTGCTGCTCACTGATCACTGAGTCACAGATTGAATTTTATCAATTAAAGCAAATCCGTAAATTTGTAGAACTCCCTAAATACAAATTAGTTTTGAAAATATCAGACATTTGTAAAAAGTTACACTTATTTCATGTGCCATGTAGATGTTTGTTTGTTGTGTCAAAGAAACTGCAGGTGTGGTTACTTTTCATGTACATTTTATTACCATGCCATTTTAGGTCTAAAAAAAGTAAAAAGTCAACCCTATTTGCAACTGGCATCTTAGTTGAAACCTCCCTGTGAATTATTTAAAAGAATACAAAAAGGGCGTCTTGATACCCAGAAGTCAGATGAAGACAGAGAGAGACTGAGAGGGGCACAAGCTCCATAATGCTGGAGTGACTCAAAAATGTGTTTTTCCCAGTGAGTGCTCTTTGTCTATCAAGGATTTTGAGGGTTAGTCACCCAGTGTCTAATTACTACAGTTGGGAATGAACAGCTTTTCATGTTAATATTTGTAGAAACTATGTTTGTGATCTTCTCAAGGTACCCTTTTTTATAATAAATTATTTCATGTTTTCTTGGTTTCAGGGTGTGTAAAAAAAGTCGAGTTTTAGCCCCAGTCTGTCAGAATGTGACCAGTTGGTTAACTCTCAGGAGACTCATTCTGTTCAGTTGATTTCCTACAAAACAGGACCATTAGGTCAGGAGGTCTGAAGCTTCAGATCTTAAAACCAGAGCGCTTTTTTGATCTTTTTTAACTTTGTGATCATTTGCTTGTGGCACCTTAGGCGGTATATTTTAAAGGAGAAGGCTTGTCTCAGTCAGCTAGCCGGCTGGTGAAGTTTGTTTTTTTTCCTTTCCTTCTGTAGTATGGTGATACAGTGGCTCTTTAAGAGTCTTTAAATTTTTGTGAATTTTAGTTTTTGAACCTCCTGAATCAATTTCTGTCATTATTGTGTATATTTATTTTAATTATGTTAATAATGTTTAGAAAATTTCATGACATCATCACACCACTTTTTGTAGCCCGTCGTTACTGGAACTGACAACCCATTGTTCACCACATGGTAAAGTCCTATCTAGATATAGTATTTATGGGAAGGAATTTAAGACAGTTAGGACTTTTGTTACTTTGATCTATAAATTCTTCTTACACAAAATTCATTTTTGACTTTGTGGTTTTGACTGGCATTCGACTCAGATTGCTTTTTTTTTGTGCATTGCCCCTCGGTAACTCCATTTTCCAGCCTTTAAGCTCCTAGATATTAAGTACAAGCTTCTTTGCTCATTTCATGAACTGACATGCCTGTGCGTTCCACTCTTCTTGCACAAGTCTGTGCTTTTTCTCTTCCCAACTAGAAACTCACTCTAGTTGTATTCATTATTGCTCTTGGCCTTGGCATGAACATGAGTCACTGAGGTCTTGGGGTCTTGGAAGAGAAACTCTACAATCTTCCTCCCTTGATAGGTGAAGACTAGAGAGTTACACTGAGATTTTGTCACAGCTCATCTATAGTCTTTCACAGCTTTGTGCCTTCTGGTTTCTCTGCACATTACAGAAATAGGGACATAAGATACTAACAAACTTTCCTAAAATGTTTGTCCTTCTCTGATCTCTCCAGAGCTCACACTTTTTTTCTTTCTTGTTACTGCCTATATCTTGGGAAAATTGTATCCGTACAGTGACATGCAAACATTTGGGCTCACTTGCTCAAAGTGTCTGTTACTGTGAACAGTTAAGTGAGCAGAACATTAACTGATCACCAAAAGGCATACAGTTAAAGATGACACATTTCTCTAATATTTTAAGCAAGATTACATTTTTATTAAAGTAGGTACAAAATACCAAAAAAATTAAAAGGGCCTGAAGCAAAATTCTGGCCCCCGACAAGGTCAGTACTTAGTAAGACCCCCTTTGGCAAGTATCACAACAACAAGAACAACATTTATTTATATAGCACATTTTCATACAAATAATGTAGCTCAAAGTGCTTTACATGATGAAGAAAAGAAAAATAAAAGACAAAGTAAGAATTAAAATAAGACAACACTAATTAACATAGAGTAAGAGTACGGTCCGATGGCCAGGGGGTACAGAAAAAACAAAAAAAACTCCATATGGCTGGAGAGAAAAAAAATAAAATCTATAGGGGTTTCAGACCATGAGACCGCCCAGCCCCCTGGTTGTAACTGTAACGTGTAACTGTAACTGTACAACGTGTAGCCGCTTTTTGTAGCCAGCTAAGAGTATTTCAGTTCTTACTTGGGGTATTTTTGCCCCATTGTTCCTTGCAAAAGGCTTCTAATTCTGCAAAATACTTGGATTGTCTTGCATGCTCTGCTCTTTTGAGGTCTTTCCACAGATTTTCAATGATATTTAGGTCAGAGGACTGTGAGAGCTGCCCTGCGGTGGGCTGGCATCCTGCCCGGGATTTGTTCCTGCCTTGCACCCTGTGCTTGCTGGGATTGGCTCCAGCAGACCCCCGTGACCCTGTGTTAGGATATAGCGGGTTGGGTAATGACTGACTGACTGACTGACTGACTGACTGTGAGAGCCATGGCAAAACCATCTGCTTGTGCCTGTTGATGTATTCCATTGTAGATTTGGAGGTGTGTTTCAGATCATTATCTTGTCCTCTTTTTAACTTAAACTTTTTTACAGATGTTTGCTTCCAGAATTTGCTGCTATTTATTTGAATTCACTCTTCCTTCAACCAATGACATGTTCCATGTGCCACTGGCTGCAACACAAGCCCAAGGCCTGATCGATCCACTTTCATGTTTAATAGTTGGAGACATGTTCTTTTCCTGAAATTCTGCACCCTTTTTTCTCCAGACATTACTTTCTACATTGTGGCCAAAAGTTCTATTTTGACTTCATCAGTCCACATAACTTGTTTCCAAAATGCATCTGGCTTGTTTAGATGTTCATTTGCAAACTTCAGGTGATGAATTTTGGGGCTAGGATGCAGGAAAGGTTTTCTTGTGCTCACTGTACCATGGAGGTGATATTTATTCAGGTGTCGCTGCACAGTAGAACTGTGGACCGCCACTCCAGAGTCTGCTCAATCTTCCTGTTTGTCATTTGAAGTTGGGGGGGGGGGGGAATGGGGGGAGATAGGGGTGGGTTTATTTGCCTTTCTAGCAATTGAATGAGCAGTTCTGTCAGAAACTTTTCTTGGTATTCCAGACCTCAAGTTGACCTCCACCACTGCTGTTAACTGTCATTTCTTAATAAAATTACGAACTGAGGAAGCAGCAACCTGAAAACGCTGTGCAACCTTCTTGTAACCATCTAATGCTTTGCACTTTGTGAGCGTCAATTCTTTTATTGTTCAGAGTGCTAGGCAGCTGCTTGAAGGAGCCCATAGCTGCTTATTGTTGGGACAGGATTGAGGAGTCAGAGAATTTATACAGCTTTAACATTTACATCACCTGGAGCTTCCTAGTGATGACTGTGAACAAGCCATTGTCCTAATGGTAAAATTAGGAATAGAGACCTTGGGAAATATTATCTGAGACCTCAGATATATTGGGGTGCCCAAACGTCTGCATGATGCTCCTTTCATTTTTTCACTGTACTATTGTACAAAATAAAAACAATATACTAATATTGTTTAAAATGCTGAAATGAAATGTGTCACCTTCAACTTGATGCCTTTTGAGTTATCAGTTCATCTTGTATTCACTTCACTATTCACAGTAACAGACATTTTAAGCAAGCAGGCCCAAACTTTTTCATGCCACTGCAGTAACAGATAAAAGTGAATGAGAACTAGATGAAAAAGAGAGTGAATGAAATAGGAAAGTACAAAGGAAAGGAAAGACTTGGTAACAGAAAGGGAAAAAAGAATAAGACTACAGAAAAATGGGACAAAAGAAAGAACAATGGAAGTATGAAAGTGGATCTTGGGACTTCATGTGACATATTAACCTTTTTTTGCTTTTATTTTTGTGCTTGTGTTCACTTGACACTTTAAAAGATCTCCCACACTCCCATGGCTACTTCTCTTTTTCCCAGGGTGCACCAGTCACACGACCAGTCTCTCTTTAAGCTCATCAGTCACCCACTACTCACACAGCACTTTCTAAAGAGAAACAATTTCTGTTCTGATTATCTATACTAATTAATAAAAGGCAAAACCCTCACTGACTCACTGACTGACTGACTGACTGACTGACTGACTGACTGACTGACTCATCACTAATTCTCCAACTTCCCGTGTAGGTGGAAGGCTGAAATTTGGCAGGCTCATTCCTTACAGCTTACTTAGAAAAGTTAGGCAGGTTTCATTTCGAAATTCTACGTGTAATGGTCATAACTGCAACCTGTTCTTTGTCCATATACTCTAATGGAGGAGGCGGAGTCACGTATCGCGTCATCACGCCTCCTATGTAATCACTTGAACTAAAAACAAGGAAGAGATTTACAGCACGAGTCAAACGCGGGAATGAAGGTAAATGACGTTAATTTTTGAGTGTCTTTTAATACTGTGTAAGCATACATATTAACACATGTGCAATTAAACATGTGCATTTACGGGGTGATTTCTCAGGCTTAAAAGCTCGCCTTTTATTAAAAAGGTAAATGCTAACTGTTTTCATTCTGAAGGGCACAAACCACGTTGGATTTTGTAATGATAGTTGATTAGTAAGGTCTATTAAGGGATACTTACAGAATGATTAGTAATGCCTGTGAATGCCGATGCAAGTAGGAGAATGGGCGTGAACTAAAGAACGATTAGTAACTTGTACAGTAAATGTCTCTAAAGTCTGTCTATTAAAAAGTTATTATATCTTTCAATCCTGTGTATTGATTAAACTACGAACCTAACAAGATCACTACATGGTGTCAGAAGTGGCGGATTGGAAGAGGAATCTGAAGAAGAGGTTCAGCTTTTGAACGAGTCATGTGTCTGTGAGTAACCCGAAAACGTGATCAGAAAGCGCTAAGACGTTCTAGCAAAAGAGAAAAAAAAATATGTTAGGATTACAGCCCCCACCAAATCTCCAGTTAAAGGGAAATGTAGCTGAAAATTGGAAAAGATTTAAACAGAGATTCAAGTTGTATGTTGCTGCGATTGAAGCAGATAGGAAAAGTGAAAAAATGAAAGCGTCTATGCTTCTACATGTAATTGGCGAAAAGGCGCTAGAGGTGTATAACAATTTTCATTTTGAAGAAGATGGAGACAATATGAAATTGAACAAAATAGTTGAAAAATTCGAAACGTATTGCAACCCAAAGCGCAATGTGACGTTTGAGCGGCACAAGTTTTTTTACATGTTTCCAGAAAAGCGGAGAAACAATAGACCAGTATGTGACGGAATTGCGTAATAGGAGCTGTTCTAAGAAGAAACCGTCAAGACATCAAAGGACCAATAACCTCTAATCAGAACACTAACACCAGCGAAACAAATATTAACGAGAAAACAAGTATAAATCAGGAAAGAACATCTCAACTACAAACACAATTAACGAGAATATCAAAATGTCAAGTAAAACCACCAGAACGACTCATTGAGACATGTTGAGGATTAAAGGAACATTTTCAATTAAGAAATGCTGAATTCCTTTAACAGTTGTGCTTTTTATACATAGTTTGAATGCTGGATGTATGCCTGAAATGTTCTGGATAGTTCAGTTGTTTGAAGTGATAAAGAATTAAACGTGTGCATTTACGGAGTGATTTCTCAGGCTTAAAAGCTCGCTTTTTATTAAAAAGGTAAATGCAAACTGTTTTCATTCTGAAGGGCACAAACCACGTTAGATTTCAGCCGTTAAACGCGCAAAAATGTCGGTACACCAGATAAATAAGCGCAACATATTATCAGTTGTATTGTATGCTTACAATACATATAGAAATGTGTTAATCGTTAACTAATAGTATCAGATGGTGTTTTTCGACTCGCGCCTTGATTTAAACGATTGCATGTCTTGGTGGGTTTGCATAGCTTATTGTCAATATCTTTACACCTCTTTTTAAGACTTATTGACTGAAACGGGCTTTCATGAAAAACAGGGCTTTGCTACAAGATACACCCTCCACAAGTTAAGGAAGTAAAAATAAAAGGTATATATTTCTGTTTATTTAAACCTTTTAAGTTCGTATGCAAAGCCCCATTTGGCTGTTTTAGGTTTTTTTTTTTCTTCAGTAATATTTAATCTCCTTAAAGAAAAACAACATATGCATTTTACTTTTTTTGTACCTCTTTAGTAATATTTTAGTTTAAAAGGATAACGAGTATTTAAACCTTTTATGTTACTTTATAGTTATTTTACACAATGTTGAAAAATTAATAAGAAAGCTACATATTTTGGCAGCTGCTGCTTTAATTTTCAATGAAATGAAAAAAGCTCTCCAAGAGAAAACCTTGATGAAGAAGAAACAGTTTGCATTATCTAAAAAGGAGAAACCCTCATTTATAAAGGTTTGCTGCAGATGACTTAACTGAAAATAAATGAATAGTTCCTAAGTGTATAATACATATTTATCTATTTGACTTATGCCTTTACTCCAGCAACTTGCAACATCTAAGGTACAATTTGTTACATTACTTTGGTTTTTTGCAGCACAGGCAGGTGAAGTGACTTCCTCAGGGTCACACAGTGGTGTCAGTACCAGGATTTGAACTGACAAGCTCCGGGTTTGCTGAAATATTACTGAAGAATGAAAAAAAACGAAAACGGGCAAATGGGGCTATGCATACAAATGTCCATCCATCCATCCATTATCCAACCCGCTATATCCTAAATACAGGGCACAAGGCAGGAAACAAACCTCGGGCAAGGTGCCAGCCCACTGCAGGGCGCACACACCCACACACCAGGGACAATTTAGAATCGCCAATGCACCTAACCTGCATGTCTTTGGACTGTGGGAGGAAACCGGAGTACCCGGAGGAAACCCAGACAGACACGGGGAGAACATTCAAACTCCACGCAGGGAAGCGAACCCGGGTCTCCTAACTGGCACCTTTCACTGCACCACCATACTGCCCGCATACAAACTTAAAAGCTTTAAATAAAACAGAAATATATACCTTTATTGTTACTTCCTTAACGTGTGGAGGGTGTATCCTGTAGCAAAGCCCCAAGTTTTTTCATGAAAGCCCCTTTCAGTCAATAAGCCTTAAAAACAGGTGTAAAGCTAAACTTGCAGCACCGCTATTCAATTACACTTGCCTAACGCCTCTCCTAAGGGGAGGTACTGTGGGATCTGGGCATCCGTCAAACCACCAATCACAGGCCCGATTAGAAAGCGGGAAGCTGTGATTTGTCGTCTCCCTCCCATGTAACAATCACAGCCTGTGTTACAACGCACGATGTATGTATGTATATATGTATATGTGTGTGTTTATGTATGTGTGTATATGTATGTGTATATATATGTTGATATGTGTATATACATATGTATATATATGTGGATGTGTATATGTATATATATATGTATATGTAGATATGTGTATATGTAGATATGTATATATATGTATATATGTATATGTATATATATGTTTACATAACCTCTTTAACACACTACTTCTCCACTGCGAAGCGCGGGTATTTTGCTAGTAAATTCAATAAAAGCACAAACTCACATCGTAAAAACTCGTCTCTGCTGTGAGGTTCTGGAGGCTGAAGGATGAACATTGGAGTTTCACTACCTAAGTGTAAACAGAAAAGAAAAATAATGGAAACTGTAAAGACAGCATTCTGTGATATTGGTTGAATCTTTTAAATATCCATAATAATGCACTACAATTAAAATGTAACACAAATGTCAAGCAAAAAACAGAAAATATAATGTTGGAACATCAGTACAAAACACCATCCGATCTACAGTATTAAAAAAAAGAAGAAAAATAAGCATACAGTGGATTCAGAAAGTATTCAGACCCCTTCACTTTCTGCACACTTTATTTGTATTGTAAATTTAATGTTGAATGGATACATTTGTCATTTCTGTCCATCAATTTCCAATCAATAACCCATAAAGTCAAAATGTGTTTTCAGAAAAGTTTTCAGATTTAATAAAAAACAAAAACTAAAATCTCTCCTTCATAGAAATATTCCCTTTGCTACTTGAGATGTTTCCAGAAGTTGATTGGAGCCCTCCTTTGGAAAACTAAATTGATTGGACATCATTCAAAAAGGCACATGTGAACCTGTGTATAGAAGATCCCACAATTCACACTGCATGTCAGAACAAAAACCAAGCCATGCAGTTCAAAATGCTTTTTGTAGACTTCCATGATCAAATTCTGATAATGCACAGATCAAAGCAAGGAGATCAAACCATTTGTAAAGCTTTCAGTGCTCCAAGGAGCACGGTGGAATGAATAATTGTGAACTGGAACAAGTTTGGAACCACCAGGACACTTTTTAGAGTTGCTCATCAGATCAAACTGAGCAACCAGGCAAGAGAAGCCTTGGTCAGGGAAGTAACCAAGAAACCATTGGTCACTCTGACATACCTTCAAAAGTTCTGTGAACAAAACGATTGCATAAAAATGTGAGGCAACTAAAGCATTTTTTTAGCATAGTCCCTTCATTTCAAGGGCTCAAAAGTAATTGGACAATTGACTCAAAGGCTATTTCATGGGCAGGTGTGGGCAAGTCCATCATTATGTCATTATCAATTAAGCAGATAAAAGGCCTGGAGTTGATTTGAGGTGTGGTGCTTGCATGTGGAAGATTTTGCTGTGAACAGACAACATGCGGTCAAAGGAACTCCCCATGCAGGTGAAAGAAGCCATCCTTAAGCTGCGAAAACAGAAAAAACCCATCTGAGAAATTGCTACAATATTACGAGTGGCAAAATGTACAGTTTGGTACATCCTGAGAAAGAAAGCAAGCACTGGTGAACTCAGCAACGCATAAAGACCTGGACATCAAAGGAAGACAACAGTGGTGGATTATCGCAGAATTTTTCCATGGTGAAGAGAAACCCCTTCACAACAGCCAACCAAGTGAACAACACTCTCCAGGGGGTAGGCGCATCGATATCCATGTCTACCATAAAGAGAAGACTGCATGAAAGTAAATACAGAGGGTACACTGCAAGGTGCGAACCACTCATAAGCCTCAACAATAGAAAGGCTAGATTGGACTTTGCTAAAGAACATCTAAAAAAGCCAGGACAGTTCTGGAAAAACATTCTTTGGACAGATGAAACCAAGATTAACCTCTACCAGAATGATGGCAAGAAATAAGTATGGAGAAGGCGTGGAACAGCTCATTATCCAAAGCATACCACATCATCTGTAAAACACGGTGGAGGCAGTGTGATGGCGTGGGCGTGCTTGGCTGCCAGTGGAATTGGGACACTAGTGTTTATTGATGATGTGACACAGGACAGAAGCAGCCAAATGAATTCTGAGGTGTTCAGAGACAAACACTGTCTGCTCAAATCCTGCTAAATGCAGTCAAACTGATTGGGCGGCGTTTCATGATAGAGATGGACAATGACTTTAAACATACAGCCAAAGCAACCCAGGAGTTTATTAAAGCAAAGAAGTGGAAAATTCTTGAATGGCCAAGTCAATCACCTGATCTTAACCCAATTGAGCATGCATTTCACTTGTTGAAGACTAAACTTCAGACAGAAAGGCCCACAAACAAACAGCAACTGAAAGCCGCTGCAGTAAAGGCCTGGCAGAGCATTAAAAAGGAGGAAAACCAGCATCTGCTGATGTCCATGAGGTCAAGACTTCAGGATGTCATTGCCAGCAAAGGGTTTTCAACCAAGTTTTAGAAATGAACATTTTATTTCATCCATCCATCCATCCATTTTCCAACCCGCTGAATCCGAACACAGGGTCACGGGGGTCTGCCGGAGCCAATCCCAGCCAACACAGGGCACAAGGCAGGAAACAATCCTGGGCAGGGTGCCAACCCACCACAGACATTTTATTTCCAGTTATTTAATTTGTCCAATTACTTTTGAGCCCCTGAAACTGAAGGGATTGTGTTAAAAAAATGCTTTAGTTGCCTCACATTTTTATGCAATCGTTTTGTTCACCGCACTGAATTAAAGCTGAAAGTCTGCACTTCAACTGCATCTGAGTTGTTTCATTTAAAAGTCATTGTGCAGAACCAAAATTAGAAAAAAGTTGTCTCCGTCCAAATATTTATGGACCTAACTGTAGACTTGGGGAACCACTTCAATTACCACCAATGTGTAACATGCACCTGGATGTTGCAACAGCAGCCATTCTTGTGCCAGTATGCTCACCACATATCAGCTGTTAGGTGATAAAGGGGTGACAGAGATAATTAAAGACAGGAGATGATTAGGAAGCCAGAATGTCCAGACCATGAAGGGCAAATTAGCCAGGACATTGGGAAACACCATACTCTTTTCAGAAGATGCTTAAGGATCTTTTATGACCAAAAAGAGTCAGGAACTTGGTTTAAACTCATATCCGAAGGATGGCACCATTTTACAACACAATGTCCCCATCACTGCACTGGGACATTGGGATCAGCACATAGACCACAGGTTAAGTGTCTCCTGCTGGCCTGTCCAACACCAACCCAAGCTTTTTCCTACTTGATTACTTGATATCTCATCCAAGTACTGGCTGTGCCTGAACATGCTTAGCTTCAGATGAATTAGCTGTTCTGAAGCACAGATGGTATGTCTTTATGGTTGACAAATCATTTGCTCATGTTGTTTGACACCAAATTTTTGATGGCATATTTGACTTTGATGAAAAGTTTAATTGACTCCTGTTTTTGACAATGACCCATTTGTTAATTATGCATTTCCCATTCATCTGAATTTTTTTCCTTTATAGTCCCTTGCAAATCAAACTGATTTCTTTACTAGAGGTATGACTATGGCTACTTTGAAGAAGTCAGACACAATGACCTTTAGTAAATATTAAATAAATATTTATTAATTATGACTAATATTAGTTGGGCGATAAATTGAGATGAGTGGCACAGTGGAGGCATTACTGCCTCACAGTAAGTAGACCAGGGTTTGTCTCCTGGATTCTACCTTCATGGAGTTTGCATGCTGTCCCCCATGTCTGCATGGGTTTCCTCCAGGTGCTCTGGCTTCCTCCCAATCACCAAGACATGCAAGATGGGCGAATTGACAATGCTAAACTGGCATAGTGTATGTTTGGTGTATTCACCTGGCCCTCTGTCCAGGGTTTGTTCCTGCCCTGTGCCTATGGTAGATGGGATAGGCTGCAGCCCCCAATTGGGACCCTGGTCTGGCTTAAGCAAATTAGAAAATAAAATGTGTTTTAAACAAAATGCATAGAAATGAGCCTGAAAGACGTTCAGTGGGTTTAATAGTAGAAACTAAATGGAAAAACTCCATAATTTAATTCATTAACTTATTAAGGTCAAGAAGTGACCTGATCATTGAAATCTGATCTGGAAATTGATTCCTTTATATTATAGAGTTTATTAATAAAGTCTTGCTACTTATTTTAAATGAAACTGTGTTAGGCAGTATCAATTTCTAATTTTTAGTCAGCTATTTTTCTAAGTAAAACTCCAGAGATATTTATATTTTCATCTCTTCATCTGTACCAGTAATCAGACCTTTTACACAGATTTCTTATGCTAGCTGTAAATACTGGGCTGAGCACACTTGGCCCAGTTTTAAACCAAACATTTCTTCATTGTTTTTCTCAACTGATCCTGATACAAAACAAATTAAATTAATCACAATATCAATTTAAAAGTAGCTTTAATAGATGAAGCAGAAAATTTTAAGGAAGCATATTATTTTCCTTAAAATATCAAGAAAAGCAACTGTATAAAATAAGTGATATCATTTGACTTTATAGAGGTTTTGTTCTTTAAAAAGGTACTATATATAATGAACAATGATTAGTAGTAAATACATTTTAAAGAGCAGGCCTTCATAATGTGTTTCACGTTATGGTTTTGTATTATTGTCACTCTAACAACAGACACAACATGACCATACCCTGTACCTGATGGCGTGAAGGTCACAATGTCCCACTGGATGATCTTCTCCAGACTCTTTTTCAGACACGACAGTTCCTTTCTTAGTTCCTTAGAAGAGAAATCAGCTGTAACAGTGAAGCTGAGTGAGTCTCCATCAGCAGGAAGGACACAGCAAGATGAGAAAGTCTGCATCAGGGGAGAAAAGAGATTGAGGAAAATAAAAAGAAACAGTAGAAACCTGGGCTTTCTGAAGTTCAAGGTTAACCAGATGACTGCTGAGACTCCATAAATGTACATTCCAAGTACTCCACTGGAAGGGTTTGTGGACACATTGTGACAGATCCCCGAGGGCACCCTAGTGGCGCATAAAATCACTAGCGCTCAATGAACGTCTTTAGTTTGTCAAAGGTGCAAGATGGGACCTGGGGGAAGGGCTGGGCACATTGGGTATGAGAAGTTACAGGGAACTCTATATTGCCTGGTACAATTTACATATAGGGGCTACAAATACCAGCTAGTGGTCCCCCAAAAGCTCATTCCTGAGCTCCTCTACTACTTTCATAATGGTCCTTTTAAAGGGCACCTGGGGAAAACCAAGATCATGATGAGAATCTTAGCAGTGGTGCAGTGGCCCACCATCTGTAAGGATGTCTGGTGCCTTATTGAGTAAAATATGTCAGTAGTACAAGACCCCACCTAGAAAATGGGTTGGATTTTGTCATTCGACAGTGGTGAATAACTCAAGGCAAATGTGGATTTGAATGGACCATTTTTCAAGGTCAAAAAACAAGAAGACCACCCTTATGGTCATAGATTACTACTCTATGTGGGTGGAATTGTTCACCTTGCCCAATACTAAGACATTGAGGATTTGCTCTGGTCTAGGCGAAGATATTATTACCCACTGGGAAGGTACCAAGGTATGTGATATCCTATAGAGGGTCCCAATTTACCTGTGAGATGATAGAAAGTCTGTGTTCCAGATGGGAGGGCGGTGAAGATACTAACAAAAGCCTATCACCCAAAAACAAACATGACAGGGCAGGTAAGCAAAACTCTTAAAACCATGATTGGCTATAATGTGGGAAGGCCCATTTTGGACTGGTCTCAAAACTGTGCTGCATGAAGTAACTAGATGGACCCCTGCTCTTTTTGCATTAGATAGACAGCTTAAGGGTCCACTTGAACATCTCATCAATGTCATGTCTTACAGCTCAGTAGCTTACAAGGTTATCTAATGAGGCAAGTGGAGAGTTGAGTGGTTAAGGCAAAGGCCAGTCATGCCAGGTCTTATGATGAACAAAGTCAAGCGGCCCACTACACTGTCGCTGACCTGGTGTGACTTAGGTCTCACCCTCACTCCTCTAACATTGATCAATTTGCCCCAGACTTGTACTCAATTTGGCACAGGAATGGGCATGTAATTTAAATGAAGCCTTATTTTGATCCCTCTCCTGAGAATGCATACTTTGGTTATTGTGTCTATTCCTGCACCCTTATCTCCTTAAAATATTTTTCACGTGCTGGCGGTGGTGGAGTTCAGTCTGAGCCTTTCAGTCCTTGCATCAGGTGGCTGAACTGTGACACAAAGGGATGTATTTTTTCAAAATAAAGGCACACTTATGGTGAAGGAAGAAGTTACCCAGAGAGGGGGATCAAGAATAAAGAAAACAAAACAGAGTAACTAACGGTATCAAACTGCTAATGCATGCACAACTGTTGGTGAAACACTGTAGATCATCCTTTTCTTTAACTGAAGCAAACTCCTGCCACTTGCTGAAACAAGCTGAAGCAAACATCTGCCATACCGGTGAGATCCATCTATTATATCATATACAGAAAAAGTGTACCATTAGATTTTATTATCTGATTAAAAGTGGATGCTGGATGGACTTAGTCATTTATACTGTATATATGTAGGTTTACACCAGGGGTCTGCAACCTTCACTATCAAAAGAGCCATTTTGCCCCCTCTTCCTCCAAAGAAAAATACTCTGGAGCCGCAAAACATAACACAGCTTATAAACTTTTAAAAGTTTTAATCTTTTTTTAGATTTTACATGTTACAACCACGGAATACAACAAACAGAAGTGCAGTGTGCATGTGTAGGGCTACTTTGAAATAAATTAAACTGAACTATGCAGGCCTATTTGGGTCCTTCCTATACCTGTGTAAAATTAAAATAAAAACTAGCCCACTTTAATATAAATAAAACATTTAGCTGTAGCTTAGCAGCTTTAAAAAAGTAAACATTAAATTCCATTTCAGTGTGCTGAATCAACTGAAGCACCTGAATATACAAAAAAACCTACATCAGCTCCGGGTCCGAAATGAATGTGTTTTGTTTTTCTGAAAAATAATAGCCTATTAAATGCTATTGTTGTCACCTGTTTAAAGTGACTTCTGTTTCTGAAGTTCGCTGCTGATCATCTCTATGTCGGGGCTGTACAACGTGACTTTGACCTTCACACAGGACTGCAGGCTCTCATGTGTGAGGCAGGAGCGATATTTGGACTTTATGAAGTTCATGCTTGAGAAAACTTGCTCACTTAAGTATGTTGTGCCAAAGATGGACAGGACTCCAAATGCATATTTTTTCATGTTCATATACGTTTTGGGAATGGCACTCCATGTGTCGAAAACAAATTTGTCGGGTTTGGGGAGGTTTTAAATATCACTCCATTTGTGCTCTTTAGCGAGAGTAGCCTTCTGACGGGTGACTTCTTCAAGATCCGCTGTCAGGCATTTGAACTTGGACACCCATTAATCTTTATCTGCTATGTCGTCCAGTTCAATTTCTAGATCGGGCTTACTCCTGTGAATGCGGATGTGTTCAGCAGGGATGGGTCGATGTCCAGGGGTGTGACAGGGAAGGAGAGAGTGTGTGTTTTTCCTTTCTGAACTCACTGAATCTTTCTCTAAATGCAGCTTGCATTTTCTGAACAATTTCCCGTTTGTTTTTAAAGTCGGAGAATAGATGCTCTGATATTTTTATGAACGATTCTTTCATGTATTCTCCGTCTGTGAACGGCTTACCCCTCCTTACGATCTGTTGAGCTGCCACAAAACTAGCGGCTGTAGTTGACTGTGTAGAAGTGATACACTTTTTGAAAGTATGTTTGCTCTGTTCAGCTTTCCGTTGCAGTTCCGAAATTGCTCTCTTTCGCTTCACTTGGGTATTTTTCAGTGAATGCTGAGAGCTTGTTTTGAAAATGTCTTTCAACGTTACATTTTTTGTTGTTCGATAATTTATAGCCACATATTAAGCACACCGGTAAGCCAGCGTCGTTGGCGGTGAAGGCAAATGCTTCTGTCCACGCAGAATTAAACTCTCTAAATTAGATGTTAAAATGTATAACAGTAGTAGTAGTAGTAAATAAACATATATATATATATAAATACAAGTTAAATTAAGAAATTGCCATTATTCATTTTCATGGTTTTTATTTTTTTGTCAAGGCCAAAGGGAGCCACTGCAAGGAGGCTGAAGAGCCGCATGTGGCTCCAGAGCCGCGGGTTGCCGACCCCTGGTTTACACAGACCGTTTTTAAGGATTTTGGTTAATAAAGGGATTTAGGGTTTGGTTTTCTTGTGGGTGAACATGATGTGTGGGTTTCACTAGAATATCTTTGTCACCTTTTGATTTTTACTTTACCTGTAATATACTTGGCAATTAATATTGTTTGAATTGTTTATTTGTTTTTGTTTGCTTTATTTATGCTTGTGTTGTCTTAAATATAATGTATTTTTCTAATATGTGCACTATTTTTTTCTTTATTTTTGAATTGGGGTTTGGATGCCCTTCAGATTCTTTTTTACAGTCACCAGTTTTGCGACAAGGGATCACTTCAGGGCTATCCTTTTTCCAAACTATTATATACATCCCTTACTAAGGTAAAGGGTTCTTGTGTGTGTCATAGTCATATTGTTTTAATAAGAAGGATACAATTAGCTATGGAGGTCATTTTTCTCTTGGCAATTTATTAGAAATTAATTTTATATATTGTGCTTTCATACATAGGATTCCATGAGAGGCAAGTCATTAGATTACAGATTAAGGGACTGGCGATGCCACAGGCACACACGATATTTCTTTACGTTGAGAATGATAGAATGAAACATGAAACATTATACCCTGTGGTGCAGATAAAAGCTGCACTTCTGAGACTCCAATATCTTTATTTGGTGGTATAATGGAAATATTACATAAATATGAAAAACTGTCTATTTTGTGCTGAATGGCCTGTTTCCATTAAGTTTTAAGAGCTCTGCAGATTTATGGAGTTTCCTACCCAATTTTCTCAGGTCCCATACACCCTAGTCTGAGCAGATTCCCTGTGAAGCGTTGCTCTCACCTGCAGGAAGTGAATGTGGTCTTTGATCTCTGAAAGCTCCTTCAGCTCAGCATGTCTCTTCTTCTGCTCCTCAATCTCCTTCTCTAGTTGTTCCCTGACTCTTTCTGCCTTCTCCATTTCCTTCTTCTCTTGTTCTCTGATCCTCTCAGTCACTTTCCTTTTGATTTCCTCAATGCAGTGAATCAGATCAGTGAAGCTGTTCTCATTTTTTTGTATTTCCCTTTCTGTGGAACTCTGAATTGATGGACAAAGAAATTGAATTCACTTGTCTAGTGAGAAGCAGTTTTCACGAGGCACTAGTGGTATTTTTGCATTAATGGCTAGTTTGGCACACTATAACACACAACATTGTCTTCTTAAGCATTTTGTGTTTAGATTTCTATTAAATGCTCAATGTACCCTAAGTTCTTGTCAATAAGCCGCGGCTTATCTAAGGAAAAAAGTTGTGAAAATGAAAAAATAGAATATCGGCTTATACATAAGTCCGGCTTATACATCCATCGCGGGGGTTGCGTTCCAGAGCCACCCGCGAAATAAGAATATCCGCGAAGTAGAAACCATATGTTTATATGGTTATTTTTATATTGTCATGCTTGGGTCACAGATTTGCGCAGAAACACAGGAGGTTGTAGAGAGACAGGAACGTTATTCAAACACTGCAAACAAACATTTGTCTCTTTTTCAAAAGTTTAAACTGTGCTCCATGACAAGACAGAGATGACAGTTCCGTCTCACAATTAAAAGAATGCAAACATATCTTCCTCTTCAAAGGAGTGAAGCAAACAAATCAATATGTCTGTTTGGCTTTTAAGTATGCGAAGCACCGCGGCACAAAGCTGTTGAAGGCGGCAGCTCACACCCCCTCCGTCAGGAGCAGACAAAGAGAGAGAGAGGGAGAGTTTGTTTTTCAGTCAAAAATCAATACGTGCCCTTCGAGCTTTTAAGTATGCGAAGCACTGTGCAGCATGTCTTTTCAGGAATCAGCTTTACAAAAGATAGCAACGTGAAGATAATCTTTCAGCATTTTTAGACGAGCGTCCGTATCGTCTAGGTGTGCAAACAGCCCCCCTGCTCAATCCCCATACGTCAGGATCACAGATAGTCAGCGCAAGAGAGACAGAAAAGTAAGCCGGGTAGCTTCTCAGCCATCTGCCAATAGCGTCCCTTGTATGAAATCAACTGGGCAAACCAACTGAGGAAGCATGTACCAGAAATTAAAAGACCCATTGTCCGCAGAAATCCGCGATATATATTTAAATATGCTTACATATAAAATCACAATTTAAATGACCGCTACGCGCTCGTGTTGACTCGGCGACGCCCAGAGCAGAAAGAACGCGCTCCGGCCGCTCCAACTGCGCCATGCGGGGAGTGAGAGAGATGGCAATATCTCACACTCTCTCCCCCCTTAAAGAAATTAAATGGGCGCGAGTGAGACCACTGACCTCCCTCCCTTCTATTAGTTATAGGTTATAGTACGTTCGGCTTATCCATGAGTCCGGCTTATCTATGATACGATTTTATTTTAAAAATTCGTATGATTTTTGGTCTCCGGCTAATACATGAGTCCGGCTTATAGACAAGAACTTAGGGTAACTACTTATCTTGAAAATGTTGATTCTTGTATTATGTGGGATTGTATTTGCAGCCTGCTTCTGGTTCTTAGTTCTACTGGGCGGAGTGGTGGCTCTGAGGCTAAGGATCTGCACTGGCATCCCGAAGGTTGCCAGTTCGAATCCCCATCATTGCCAAAAGAGATGCTACTCTGCTGGGCCCTTGAGCAAGGCACTTATCCTTCAATTGCTCCAGGGACGCTGTACAATGGCTGACCCTGCGCTCTGACCCCAAGGGGTATGCGAAAAGATGCATTTCCACTGTGTGTTGTCCTGTATAACTATGTATGTGACAAATAAATAAAGAATTAGTGTTTGCATTATATGTGTGTGTACAACCTGTCCTACCCAGTTCAGCAATGATTTCTGAAGATGAGAGCTGTATTTCGGTTCAGGCTTTTCCCATTCAAGGCTATGCAGCATATGCCATCAAGGAGGTAAAAAAAAAGAAGTCCAGAAGCACTTTCCCCACCACAGTAAATAAAAAAAGAAAGGAAAAAAAAGAACAGAAAGTAAATCAATATCAGTACTGCATCGTTCAGAAGACATGTTGCTGCATCTTAATTTTCACCCACTACTAAGGAGGATCACGCTTCCTTAATGCACATGTCTTAGAGTTTAGCAACTAAGCATTTCACTACATATTGCACTGTGTGAATAATTGAATGTGACAAATAAAATTTTCTTTGATAATGCCCAAAGAAAAACCTGAAGCTATAAAGAGTGATCTCGAGCACCTAAAGTGAGCAAATGCAAGAAGATAAATTCTGTTACTTTGTGTCTTCTTAGCAACTTCATCTCAATGAAGGCCTTTTGTAATTTGTATTTGCTCAACCCAAATAGGACTCTTTTGTATTCACCAGTAGTAATATATCATGCTCCTATTGTGCATCTTTTACCACAAGCACCACACATAACCTAATAGATGAGTCTGAGTTCAAGCAGACCCCCGTTTATACAGAATATTGAGGTAGAACTGAGAATCAAGTGAGCACTTAAGGAGACCCGGAAAGCAGACAAACACACTTTGAAGTACATGGTACCTTTACAATACCTGGCCTGAATATATTGAAAGAGTATGGACATGGCAGCTGCCTCACATCAAGGAGACTGGGCTTCATGTCCCAAGTGCCCCCTGCCTAGTGTTTGAATGTTCTCCTTGTGTCTGTGTGAGTTTAGACATACAAATTAAGGGATTTGGCGATGCTAAATTGGCTCTGGTGTGTTGTATGTGTGTTCACCCTGTGATGGACTGGTGCCATGTCCAGGGGTTGTTCCTGCCTTGTGCTCATTGATTGTTGGGATAGGCTCAAGCTGCCCTGCACCCCTGCAAGATTCCATGAATAAGTGGGTTACAAAATGATAATAATGCCATTTTCACAAAAAATATTTCAAAAGGCTTCTGCGTTGCCTGAAAAAATTCTGATAATGTACTGTAACATCTTCATATCTGCTAAATCCAATTCAGACTCATGGGGGCCAGGGGTGCAAGGCAGGAGATAACAGCAGATGAGGCACTAGCCTACAACACTATACTTACAACAATTGGCCAACATATACTCATTATCAGTTACCAAAGCCTTACCATCCCATGGAGGTGTGGAGGAAGAACATGCAAACTCCTCAGAAATAACAAATTCAGGACGATGATCCTTGAGCCAGCAGAACTAACTAGTGGATCACCTTAACATATTAAAACTAAAGCTTAACTTCATCAGGAAGATGTCCATTTGATATGAAATAATTTTGTCAGTAAACCAGAGGAATACCATAAATTATAGAGTTAAATAAGACTGTAACACCTAAACTGAACAAGGAATGATGTGCCATGTCAGCCCACCTGCAGTACAAGTTAATGTTAAGGGAATAAATTCACCTTTAAGGAGAAAGCTGGAAAATGCAGAAGACATTAGGGTCATAATGCCTGAGTCTCTAATAAGTAAAACATTAAATACTGCCAACAGAGAAATGCCATAAGGAGAAAATAAAACATCTATCCATTCCCCTTTTCTTGTTCCCACATGTCATTGCCAGTACAAATTTTTAAGGCTTTTCTATTGTCAGATTGTTTCTTCTATCTTTTATATGCAATGTTGTCATAATTCTACTCACATTCATCTGCAGTATTGCCCTCATCTTCTCCTTCAATGTAGTTTCATTCTCCTGAAGTCTCTCATTGATGTCACTTAGTGTCGCCCCCAGCTCATTCTGGTTAGAAATACAGTTTAATTTAATTCAATTCAAATTCTGTTTCCTTCTCTAGATAGATAGATAGATAGATAGATAGATAGATAGATAGATAGATAGATAGATAGATAGATAGATAGATAGATAGATAGATAGATAGATAGATAGATAGATAGATAGATAGATAGATAGATAGATAGATAGATAGATAGATAGATAGATACTTTATTAATCCCAATGGGAAATTCACAATATAGCACCATTCAGTGAATGCAGGCACAAAGCACTGTGACAAGTTTTCAGGTAAAATGATAGATAGATAGATAGATAGATAGATAGATAGATAGATAGATAGATAGATAGATAGATAGATAGATAGATAGATAGATAGATAGATAGATAGATAGATAGATAGATAGATAGATACTTTATTAATCCCAAAGGGAAATTCACCTTCTCCAGCAGCAGCATACTGATACAATAAACAATATTAAATTAAAGATTGATAATAATGCAGGTAAAAAACAGACAATAACTTTGTACTAAATGCAAGTAGAGATTATACTTATTACTAAAAACAGAATCAGTACACATAAAAATACAGATTTGTCAAAACACCCAGAAAATAATGTAGAAAGTGATTAGCATACATAGAAACCAACAATATCCGTCCATGAATTAATTGTAAAACTATGGTTCATTAACAATGGAGTAGAGGAAAACATAAACTCAAACAGCAGCATCAATGGAGGAAATAAACCTCTGGGGTCAATTGTAATAGAAAGAATTCACAGACAAAGTCAAACAGAGTTAGAGTCCTGAAGGCCTTGGAGAACTAACCACCCACCAACTCTGGTCATTCTATAGCAATGTTTGTGTTGGGCTGTACAATTTGATGAAAGGACCCTTCTATCTGATGATTCCAATGCTTCCAGTATCTGAAATGACTTCATGGGCAGGGTAACAGCTTGGCCATACAGCACCAAGAGCCACATTAATATACAGAGAAGAAGAACAGAATAGAGGAGGGTTAGTAATGGTTAATAAATATTGTATAACTTATATTTTGATACAAATGACTAATAAGTCAAGTTGCAGTAAAAACAGCTCATTAGCAGCTCTTGTCAGGGTATGCTAAACTGAAGTTAGGAATAGGAACAAGAACACAGCCTTGTCAAACCCCAGAATCAACTGGGAAATGCAGAGGTTGTGCCTCCACTCTGCATAGCACTCACAGTACCACTGTACAGACCGGCCATGATATCCAGCAACCTTGAGGAGATCCCCTTGAAGTCTCAGGATGTCCCACAGGGCAGTTCGATCAACTGAGTCAAAAGCTTTATGAAAATCGACAATGGCTGCAAAGAAACTTTGTCAATATTTCGCGTTTGCGCTCCATGAGAAACCTCACTGCCAGGGTGTAGTCGGTGGTAGACTCCTTAGGCGTAAAACCAGACTGCTCTGGTCGCTGATAGGTGACCATGTGATCAGATTCTATTGAGGATGACCATAGCAAGGACCTTTCTTTGCTTGAGCTTCATCTAACGCACATCCAAGATTGTGTTGTGCTAACGCTAGAAGGACTGATAAAACATGGTGTCATGATATGGAGTCTTCACCATAACAAAAATGGTGTGGGGCCTCCAAAAACAAGCAGGAGAGCATTCCAGAAACTTTAACTGATCTGACCGAACTCATCTAGGCCCATAATATACCTGTTGGCTTCAGCAGGAGCAGGTTCAAAAATAGGGAGCTGGCAAATTAGTTAAAAATATACAAAAACATAGCACTATCTCCACAAGAGGAAAGAAAACCTTAAACCTAACTTTATATAATAACAGAAATCTTTACAAAGAGGATTTATTTAATGAAAATAGCAAAATACAAAGAAAAGATGAGCAGAGCAAAAGATGCACAAGATTTGCCTCCAAGGGCAATCCTGAGCAAACACATCCAAGTTGCAAAAAGATATTCAATAAACAGAATTCTTAAGATATATTAAAAATACTATGAAAACCAGAATATTGAACAACAATGAATAGCAATACTCATGACCTCCACAGTTAATTAATGATTTCCCACCCCTACGCCTTCTCAGCTGACTTAAATAGCCAGAGTGAGGGCTCAGAAGCAGTGATGAAAAGGTAACGCCACTTCCTGGAAGTCCACCCACAAAGAACAAGGAATATCAGACTCACAACATAATTACAGAATTACAAATAAAGCAATAGAAATAACAAAGACATGAACATAATTACTCAAAACTAAGAAAAAAGAAAACAATAAGACATAATATACATATAAATTCAAGCTGATACATAAATGGTCAGACTTGACCATGATTGAGGTACCGTTTAGAAAAAAAATCACATGATTTTAGTATGCATCTGCCATCAACGATTATGTGTTTGTGCAATTCAATATGTGACTAGTATTTCAATATAGATTTATTCACATGTTCTTCTTTCCCCACATAAAGCTGACACTAGTTAAGCACTTTGTATTTCAATTTGTGTGAAAAACAGGGTCCTGCAGTTTCAGGTGAATTTATACGTATTTTAGATAACTGAAATAACCCTACTGTCAACAGTTTTCAGATTTGCCTCTTATTTAATTCATCACACATAGTGAGATAACATGATTATTTTTTAGTTGTCAGCAGAAGACAGACAAAGCAATTCACATTTGGGCAGTAAAGTCCAGGCATGTAAAAACAGAGACAGAAGAGGATTTGTTGAGGTAAAATGTGTATGTAAATGCAGTCAAATGAGACACTCGGCAAATCACCCCGGGGAACCAATATCCAGTGATTCTACTTGAAGTAGTAAAAAAAGAGTAGAAATATACCCCCAATCATGTTTTCTGTGGTAGAATTTTATAATTTCAATAACAGGTGCATTTCCAGTGCAGCAGTTTAGGAAACATTAGGAAAGGCCAGGTGCACATCACACGTACACTGAATTCCAAAACATAGCGCTACTGCTAACAGGTTGACATTCTTTCCAGAGATGTTTATAACTTCATCTCCAGTTCTGCTCCTATTTAGTTTGAGTGTAATTTATTGAAGCTGTTATAACAATAATGAATACCTTCAACATTATTTCCCACCAGCATTTAATTTTGTTTTTAAATCACTCATTCATTTTCTCTATCCGCTTAAGTCCAGCACAAGGCTGCACAAAGCCTATCCTGGCAGCAATGAGTGGAAAGTGAACTCTAATTCAGTCTTTGGATGCACTAATGTCCTTATTCACCCACACAGTGTGACTTTCATAAAAACTACAATGAAGGTCATGATTGGAAATTAAACTTTTATTTTAACAATAAGTGTGTGCAGAAGGTGGGAGCCACTAACTGTTTAATTTACAACAAATGTATATCTTTGTGCAAGTGAAAGGAAAATCCATGTAGACATACAGATGAGCACTGCAGTTGGCATTTGAAGGTGGCAGCACTAACCAGCGGGCTTTACATTTTCCATCATGTCTGCTGTCAAAGTGCATGAAAAGAAATAAAGCTAAAGCTTTACCCGGCCTTTAAAGCACCTAGGTGTGTTGTGCTTAATCAATTACCATTACATGTTCTTACAAATAAAAACAAAGAAAATCTAAAAGTTTAGAAGCATGATTTCATAATAATATTACTGTCAAATAGTGATACATCAGTACTTTTTATGGTAACAGCAAATGTTCTTCCTACTGCACAGTAAATACAGTATAGAATATTATATAGTAACATTTTATGAAACAGAATGTAAACATTGTACTTTTAAATCAGACACATTAAAGCCTTTACCCACCCCACTGTAAGTCACCGGGTTAAAGACTCTGATGCAGAAAATAGCAGAGAATAGGATAGAATTTGTCAAAATTGTTGATCCCATCTACAGCTTTGTGTTTAATGTGTTAACTTATAATGTGCTCTTAAACATCATGAAAGACACGGTAAAATAATTCATATTACTATTATTACTGTTTTTATATTCTACTATCAAAATGTACTTTGGATTTCACTGTGTGTATGTAACCCTGAAATAAGCATATTTATTACAATATCTCACTATAGTATAACAACAGTTTAAAATCAATGATTATCAAGCGGATGGAAACTGTTTGTGTATGGACAGTAACTTCAGAAAGTCTTCAGACCTGCTTTTTCACATTTCATTATGTTTCAGACTTGTGCTGAAATCATTTAAATGAATTTTCTCACACATCAGTCAACACTCTGTGACCCAGAGAAACCAGGAGACTAGTAAGTTTTGCAAATTTATTAAAAAATGAATTAACATTGATGCAAGTATTCTGACCCTTTGCTATGACACTTGAAATTTGGCTCAGGTGCATCCAATTCTGATGATCCTTAACATATTTCTAGACCTTGTTTGGAGCCCACCTGTGGTCAATTCAATTGATTGGAAAAGATTAGGAAAGAAAAATGTATATCTTTGTATGTATGTCGACACACTTGTCTATAGAAGGTCCCATAGATGACAAAAACCAAGCCATGAGGTTGCAGGAATTGCCTGCAGAGCTTACAGACAGTACTGTTGGGATGGCTACAATTTCTGCTGCACTGCTCAAGAGCAAAGTGACCCTCATAATTCTTAAATGTAGGAATTTTGAAACAGGCATGACTCTTCCTAGAGCTGACTGCCCAGCCAAACTGAACTGAAGGGTCTTGGTAAGAGAGGTGATCTAGAACTCAATGGTCATTCTGGCTGAACTCTACAAAACCTGTGTGGAGATGGAAGAAACATCCAGAAGGACAACCACCACTGCAATACTCCACTATTCTCGGCTTTATGATATAGTGTGCAGACGACACATGAAAGCCTCTTAGAGTATGTGAAATGAGATTCTCTGATCTGATGAAATCAAAATTGAGCTGTTTGGCTTCAATTGTAAGCATCATGTCTTATGGAAACCAGGCACTGCTCATCATCTGCACAATACTTTACAGTAGTGAAGCATTATGGTGAAAGCATTCATCTGTGAGATTGTTTTTCATTGGTAGTGACTGGCTGACTACTCAGGGTTGAGGGAAAGCGGAATGGAGCAAAGTACAGAGATATCCTTAATGAAAACCTGCTCAGAGTGCTCTGGACTTCAGACAGGGCCAAACATTCATCTTCCAACAGGATGACCCAAAGAACCAAGCACAGACAAACCGAGAGTAACGTAGGGTTAAGTCAGTGAATTTTCATGAGTAGTCCAGCCCTAACTTAGATTTGAACCTAACTGAGTGACCTGAAAACAGCTGTCCACTGACAGTCTCCATCCAACCTGATCAACAGAGAAAAATGGCAGAAAATCCCTCAAACCCTGGTGTGCGAAGCTTGTCACAGCCAACCCCAATAAGACTCCAGGCTGGAATCATCGACAAAGGGGCTTCAACAATGTATTTAGTAAAGGTTCTGAATGCTTGTGTCGATGGTATTTTTCCATTTTTTATTTTTAATAAATTTGCAAAAAATTCTAAAATCCTGTGTTTGCTTTGTCATTCTGGGGTACTGAATGTTGTTTCATGAGAGACAAATTGATTTAAGCAACGAGGCTGCAACATAACAAAATGTGAAAAAATAAAGGAGTCTGAAGACGTTCTTAAATTCTTTGTTAGTTGTGGTAATTAAATTTCAAAAACACACAATATTCTATATGGTGTTCCACAAGGATCTATCCTGGGTCCTCTGTTCTTTTCGATCTCCATGCTTCCATTAGGTCAGACAAGTGGGGCTCCGCCCCCTGCTCGCTTCACTCGCCTACCCCCAGCGTTGGGTATCCTGAAATACATTAGTCGAGCTTGTTCGTCTTGGAGCCGTGCCCGCTTTGCTTGCGGCATTTTAGACGCGCGTTGTAAGCGCCTGCGTTCATTGATTTTATCCAGCCGGGCTCGTGTTTGTATATCCGTCAGTCGAGCTCGTTCATTTTGAACCCGTGCCTGCTTTGCTTCTGCAGTTTCAGACACGTTCATTGATCTTATCTAGGTGGGCTCGTGTATGTATCGTTGAGCTGTATTGTGTTTGAATTCAGTGTAAAGCGTTCAGCGGTTTGTACAATCCCAAGCAGCACATTATTCCTAACTTCACTCCGCAGTAGTGCCACTCACAATATGGCGGTGACGCCTGCGCCTTCCATAGTAGTGCCACTCACAATATACCGGTGACGCCTGTGCCTTCTGTACTATCAAAGTGGACCTGTGGGGCCGCCGTAGCCTCTTCCGTTTGAATCTGGGCTGCAGCGCAGAATCCTCTTTTTTGTATGGCTGTGTCGTTAGTCATTAGCTATGGGCGCGTTGTTGGTTCATTTCTCATTCACGTCAGTTGAGCTCTTTCATTTTTGGGCCGTGACTCCTTCGTTCGCGGTGCATACGACTTCATGTGCGGTTTATGAGACGCACGCTGTACGCGCCTGCACAGTATGTCTCATGGTCCCATCGCTGTGTACCTGCGTCCATGCCATCCGGTTTACCATTCTCGGTTAGTAATATGGATTATCTCAAGGCATAAGGTGAGCTACCACAGCTATGCTGATGACACAACTGTATTTATTAATAGCACCTGAAGACCCTGACTCTCTTGGTTCACTGACACAATGTCTTATTTGTGTTTCTGAATGGATGAGTAGTAATTTTCTCAAACTAAATGAGGAGAAAACAGAAATTTTAGTGATTGGCAAAAATGGATATAATGAGGGTATTAGAAATAAACTTGATCCATTAGGATTAAAAGTCAAGGTAAAGAGGTAAAGAATTTACCTCTTACCAGCTGCAGGGGAGCCTATAAAAAGCCTGAGCATGGCACAGTCACAGGAATATTAACTAGAGAGGTAGCAGTGAGACAGCATAAGGAAAGCCACTCACCTGAAAGAGGAATCCATTACATTGGCACAAGCAAGCACCATGCAGCAATATACTAATGTCAGGATAAGGACAAGAAGAAGACCAACTGTCCAATTCAGCAAAATTCCACTTGCCATGGGAGATCCAAAATGGACTTTCTGGGCTCTGCTACATCTGCAGCTTCCCCACCACTTCCCTATATGCTAAGTTCCATTGTCCTATACAAATGGCTGCTGGTCGAGCTTCAGGCACCTGAATTTGTGGAAAATGTCGTAAACTGAGTTGCCATTTACCTGATGTGAGTCGTGTGAGGCAGGGCCAATGAAGACATTGTGCAGGCAAAGGATAAGCAGGCAGATCATAACAAGAAGGGAGAGCCTCAAATCAGATATTAGGAACTGCAACGCCAGTACGTTTGCAGCTCCACACAAGCAGGTTCACCTTCTCACATATAATGAAAAGATCACTACACATAGGTTCAGTGTTAAAAATCCTCTGCTGTGCCAACTGACAATAAAGTACTGAAAGCCCCTGCTGATGTGTCCTCCTCATCCCTGCAGCGAAAGAACAGGTCACACTGACGTTTTGAAGAGTGTGCACTCAGGTTTCTCTTTAAAACTCCGCCTTATTTTCACTTAGTACAGCCACATTTTAGATTTCATTTCCTCACATGTCACTTCCTTGTTTGCCACACTGGTTCTCTTCTCTGACTGATGATGGCCAAAGTCCAGCTGTGTGGATTACAGGGCGAGTTCACCTGCTCAGTGTGTCTGGACATCCTTACTGACCCTGTGTCACTACATTGTGGTCATAATTTCTGTCTGAAGTGCCTCACAGACTACTGGGATCACAGCCAGGAGTGCAGCTGTCCTCAGTGCAGACACATCTTCACAACAAGGCCTGAACTGCACATAAACACTGTGCTGAATGAAGTCATCAAAAAAGTAAAGAAGACAGGACTTGGTCCTCTTCCATCTCAGAATTATGCTGGCCATGGAGATGTGGAGTGTGACGCCTGCACTGAGAAGAAGTTCGGAGCAGTGAAGTCCTGTCTAACCTGCATGGCCTCCTTCTGTCAGATTCATCTGCAGCCTCATTTTGAAGGAGATATCCTGAAGCACCACAAGCTGACTGATCCTAATGGAAATCTAAAGGAGAAACTCTGTGCAAAACATCAAAAATGTCTTGAAGTATTTTGTAAAACTGATGAAACATGCATCTGTACAAAGTGTATGGTGACTGAACACAATGGTCATAAAATGGTGGAGCTGGAGATGGACAGAGAAGAAAAACAGGTGAGAGCAGTTTAGCATTTGATGACAGACATGCTTATGAAAGTGGATGGGTGGAAGGATGGATGGATGGATGGATGGATGGATGGATGGATGGATGGATGGATGGATGGATGGATGGATGGATGGATGGAAACAAAATAAACAAGGAGAGTTAAAGTACAGAGACATCCATTTATCAGTTTTTTGAGCCTGATAATACAGAAGAGCAGGGAGATGCAACCTAATCTGATGATAAAGAGTGTAAGTAAGGATGGGACACCATTCAGCAGGCACACAGACTTCACTCACCCAGAATTAGTTTAAAGTCCACAGGTTATTCTGAAGCATTTTCACTTAACTTTTTAAAAATATTGGGTCGAGGTTTGGAGGCTGCGGTGGCCCGGAGTTTGTTTCCTGCCTTGCGCCCTGTGTTGGGTGGGATTGGCTCCAGCAGATCCGCATGACCTTGTAGTTAGGATATAGCGGGTTGGATAATGGATGGATGGATGGGTTGGATAATGGATGGATTGGATGGATGGATGGATGGATGGATGGATGGATGGATTTGGAGGGCTCCTAATATCTACCATCAGCTATACCACTTGGTAACTTTATGGTGGATTTTTGCATGAAGAAAAAAAACGTTTAGCTTTGTCACATAAAATTCTCTTCTATTTTTTACATCTGGGTGGCACAGTGACACAGTGGTTATCAGTGGATATCCAATTTATTAAGTGTGGATACTTTGAGCTTCTCCCCATATGTCAAAGAAGTGAGTGTTCAGTTATGTAGCGATTCTAAATGATTCACGGTGTCGACAAATGTATACTTGAAGTTGACACAGTCATTGACTTTGGTCCATGTTACAGGTGGTACCTGCCATGCACCCAGTGCTGCTGGGACTGGCTGCAGCCCCTGTGACCTTCATTTCATTTTACTGTATATGTGAATGTCACCCTCCTTCTCTCTATAGTTTTAATATTAAAATATTGTGATTAATTAAAAACCTGATGATATATTGAAACTGTGTTTCTAAAAGAACATGATTGCCAAGGCCTGATAGTTTAGCAGATGGCTTTAAAAGTAGTAGGCCTAAGTCATTATGGTGAAGGCCCTAAATATAGCAGCATATGTTGTCATAGTTATTGAATTATTTTAATTGATTATAAAAATAATGAGGCTTAAACTGGAAAAAAAACATCAAAGGAAGAAACAGACTTGAGGTTCAACTGGCTGGATAAACCCGGGAAATGGGTGATAACCCAGTAAGGATGATGCCTTTGCATTTTTGCTGTTTCCCTCAACCTCGCCATCGTTATTGCATTGTAACACTCTGCCTTGTGTTTATTAACATTTTAAATACTCCCTTCTCAGGATTGCTTTATATGCCCTTTGTGTTTGCCCTAATGAAAAACTCACTCACCTTTAGTTACTGGTTGTTTCTTTGTTTGTTTGTGCACAATGACTTCTGCTTTTCATTTCTAGGTGATTCGGACATGTTAGCATCAGCAGGTCTCCCTGCTGACATCGGTGTAAGTTAGTGGAGGTGCACTTGAACATTCACATTTTATACAGTATATGAGCTACAGGCTTCATCCTTAAATATTTCCCATCTGCACTGTTGTGGAGTTTTTAAAAATCTCTAAAGTTTTCTTTCAAACCTTATCTTTATTGACATTTGATTTATTTTTCTACATATCAGCCTGAATTTTAACTAGCTTGTTACTTACCATTTTATTGAAATTAAAACCATGAAGTGTTGAGCACACAACTTTACCTACATAAAAGTTGTTCTGTTTTCATCTGCTAATCTGAAATTGCATTCACAGCCAAAAGCTCCTTCATGTCTGTCCATGCTGTAACTCCATGTTCTCCACCTACGCTCTCATTAGTACAACATGCATGCTCTCATTAAAGAAAGAATAGTTATAGGCCTTTATTTGTCCTCGGGATGAGCTTATTTTGCTTGAATCACATTTGTTTTAAGATTGGCTACCAAATGTATGGGCTCTCTCTGAGACATATCACAGCAGATCAATATTGTTTTGAACAATTTCGCTTGAAATCCTCAAAAAATCCATGAAATTTTATGCTGAGTCAAGATGTAGACATTGCACATGCAGAAGGAACCATTCAAGATACACAAGAATTGCTTTGTTACTTTGAGGTAGCAGCAGACTGCACTACCCTGTGAAGCCAGCAAGTGGGCAAAGAAAGCTTAAAAAGGTGTTTCTAATTTCAACTTCTACCAGAAAATGAATCCCTGCTATGGCTCACTGTTGTTCACTGTTTAGATGTTCATTTATTTTAAACTTTTGTGGTACTTTAGCTTATGAAAATGGACTACTGTTTTCAAACGTATGTCCTCACAAGTAAAATTCAAAGTAGATTTGGGTACTAAAAAATAAAAATGGTAGTAGTAATAGAAAAATTGGCATTACACAATAAAACCATAAAATGCGTAATAACTATGGATGTTAGTAACTCAGTCAGTCACCAGATGTAAACCCAATAGAGCAGATTTAAAAGCTGTTCATAAAGAAGAATGGGTTAAAATCTCACCTGATCATTATAAGGGTCTTAAATTTGTCATGACAAACAAAAGCTTCTCCAACAAGTATTAGATACATTTCAATTAGCATACTCAATATTTTTTCTTGTGTCATTCCACTTTATTGCACATAACTTTTTATGGGCTAAAATGTTACAATTTCTTTGGCTGTCTCGTTTTATTACCAATGTCTGGTTCAAGTTGCATGTAAATAGTTGCATTGGGAATATGTTTAATTACAAAAATGCTGACATGTTGAATACTTATTTCCCCCATTGCAAATACTGTGCTTTAAGACACTACCAGAGAGGTCCACCCACTGACTCCTAGAATAACAACAGCAAGATACTCAAAACATACCAAAGCCAACATCTTTACTCTTTAACTTTACTAGCTTTTAGCTTTCCTAAATATTTACTAAGCCACCACATTTTCTACCTTGGCAAACCAAATAAATAAAGCTGTAATTCGGAAGTGTGGATTCAATTAAAACAGCTGCACCATCAGAAATAATCCACGTTCCACTTAATGTAAGAAAGTCAATTTTCCTGTCACTAATAAGATCGTTAATGTAAAATGTCTTGTTGGTTAATGCTCTTAACAATTAATAAGGCCATATTGAAGGTCTCAGAAGAACAGTGCTGAAAAGACAGCGTGTTATGGTTACTTGAAATGGTAATCAAGTTATTCATGTTAATTTCGCTTTGTGCAGATTTTTTTATTTAATCCATAATCTGTTGTTATAGTTTTAATACAGTGCACATCTAGAGGTTAAATAGTAATTAAATTATTCACATTTATGCTCCATTGCCTAGGTTTTTTACTTAGATTGAGGATGGCTATTTTAGTGTTAATGCAGTGCACATTTGAGGAAGAGCTCACTACAGAATTATCATATTCTAGCAAGGCATTATGGAAAGAATATAAATTAGAATTACAAGTCAGGAGAGTCAAATTACCTTACAGATGTTTTTGGAGAGGACCCAGGCGCCAAATCTAATAGGATGCAGACTATCATGCCTGAAGAAAAGTGGCCTCTCCCAGATGAGATGCCAGTTGTCCATGAACCCGATGTTTTGTCCCTTGCAGAAGCCTTTCAACCAGTTGTTTAATGCCAGCAGACAACTGTAGTATTCATCCAATCTTCTAACCAGAGGTATGGGACCCCAAATGAAGATTCTCACAGCTGAGGTCCTCTCCTTTGTGGTATTAACCAATGCTGTGAAATCCGCTTTAAGAACCTCCAACTGTCAGTATCGCACGCCATTTCCTCTGGCATGTATTATAAAGGTTCCTGTTGCCTTGTCCTTGTGCCTCTCAATGACTGTCGGCACTCTTCTCGTAATATTTTGTACACAAGCACCAGGAAATCAAGAAACAAAAGATTTCTGTTTAGGACAAGAAATATTGATGTTTCGTACAGCAGAATCTCCAATAACAAATACAGTACATCACCTGGGACTACTGGCACGGTATTGGAGTGGAGAGGGTCAAAACGGTTCTGGATGGAGATGCTTGCCTGAGCCAATGGAGTTGATCTAGCCTTAAATCCCCGCCTGCATAGCTGAAACAGGCTGATTCCCTCATTGTCATCATTTTGAAGGGGCACATTATGGAGTCAAAGTTGGTGAATCACAATGAGCTATGACAATTTCAGCTGTAAAGGAGGACTCTTACAGCAGGCAACCCTTCAGTTCCCTCAGGTGTGTCCGTCTGGTCAGGAGTTGCTGAATCTGGATCTTGAGGACCCAGAGTTCTTCGACAATGCTCTGCATTTCATCATCGGCAGTATGTGAAAATACAATACAATACAATACAATTTATTTTTGTATAGCCCAAAATCACACAAGAAGTGCTGCAATGTGTTTTAACAGGCCCTGCCTCTTGACAGCCCCCCAGCCTTGACTCTCTAAGAAGACAGGGAAAAACTCCCAAAAAAACTTTGTAGGGAAAAATGGGATCAACCTTGGGAAAGGCAGTTCAAAGACAGACCCCTTTCCAGTTAGGCTGGAAGAAAGGGGTCAATACAATACAATACAATGCACAGAACAGAACAAATCCTCAATACAGTATAAAAATAAAAACTTTAGAAGTATGGAGCAGAATTTAACAGTAAATGATATCACATAAGAAGATTTGGATATATTTAGACTCCTGGAGACCTCAAGCTGCCTCCCCCATTTGGCCATTCCATGGCTGAAACAGCGCTGGGCCAGCCAATCCGATGAAAGGACCCCTCATTCCCATGATTCCTGTGATCCTCCATCAGGGATGACTTTACCTTAGGCAGGCAAAACAACTTGACAGGTGGGCTGTGGCACCAAATGCCACATTTGAGTACCGAAAAAAGAAACAGAATAGGTGAGGGTTAGTATCCAATTATAACTATCATGTTACTTATGTTTTAGTGCTAATGACTAACAACAGAGATGCAGTCTGTACAGTTAATCAGCAGCTCTAGTCAGGATATGCTAAACTGAAGTAGTGAGTCTTCAGCCGGGATTTAAAAGCTGAGACTGAAGGGGCATCTCTTATAGTAGCAGGCAGACCATTCCACAGTTTAGGGGCCCTGTAACTAAAAGCTCGACCTCCCATTGTTATTTTATTAATCCTAGGAATCATAAGCAGACCGGCATCTTGAGATCTTAATGTGAACTCTGGTTTGTAAGTCATGATAAGTTCCGACAAGTAAGCCGGACCTTGGCCATTTAATGCTTTATATGTTAAAAGGAGGATTTTGAAATCTGCCCTAAACTTAACCGGGAGCCAGTGTAAGGATTTAAGAACTGGAGTTATGTGTTTGTATTTTCTTGTTCTTGTAATAATTCTTGCAGCCACATTTTGAATTTATAAATGATTAAATACTAGAAAAATGCATCACTGCCTTCAAACACAAAATGCACTAATGCCATCCATCCATTATCCAACCCGCTATATCCTAACTACAGGGTCATGGGGGTCTGCTGGAGCCAATCCCAGCCAACACAGGGCACAAGGCAGCCTCCAGTTAATACAAAATGCGGCTGCAAGAATTATTACAAGAACAAGAAAATACGAACATATAACTCCAGTTCTTAAATCCTTACAGTAGCTCCCGGTTAAGTTTAGGGAAGATTTCAAAATCCTTCTTTTAACATATAAAGCATTAAATGGCCGAGGTCCGGCTTACTTGTCTGAACTTATCATGACTTACAAACCAGAGCGCACATTAAGATCTCAAGATGCTGGTCTGCTTATGGTTCCAAGGATTAATAAAATAACAATGGGAGGTTGAGCTTTTAGTTACAGGGCCCCTAAACTGTGGAATGGTCTGCCTGCTACTATAAGAGATGCCCCTTCGGTTTCAGCTTTTAAATCCCGGCTGAAGACTCACTACTTCAGTTTAGCATATCCTGACTAGAGCTGCTGATTAACTGTACATACTGCATCTCTGTTGTTAGTCATTAGCACTAAAACATAAGTAACATGATAGTTATAATTGGATACTAACCCTCACCTATTCTGTTTCTCTTCTCGGTACTCAAATGTGGCACTTGGTGCCACGGCCCACCTGCCAAGTGGTTTTGCCTGCCTAAGGTAAAGTCATCCCTGATGGAGGATCGCAGGAATCATGAGAAAGAGGGGTCCTTTCATCGGATTGGCTGGCCCAACACTGTTTCAGCCGTGGAATGGCCAAATGGGGGAGGCAGCTTGATGGATGAGGTCTCCAGGAGTCTAAAATTATCCAAATCTTATTATGTGATATCATCTACTGTTAAATTCTGTTCCGTACTTCTAAAAAATTTTTATTTTTTATTTTTTATTGAGGATTTGTTCTGTTCTGTGTATTGTATTGTATCGACCCCCTTCTTTTGACACCCACTGCACGCCCAACCTACCTGCAAAGGAATCTCTCTTTGAACTGCCTTTCCCAAGGTTTCTTCCATTTTTCCCTAATAGGTTTTTTTGGGAGTTTTTCTCTGTCTTCTTAGAGAGTCAAGGCTGGGGGGCTGTCAAGAGGCAGGGCCTGTTAAAGCCCATTGCGGCACTTCCTGTGTGATTTTGGGCTATACAAAAATAAACTGTATTGTATTGTATTGTATAAGGCAGGAAACAAACCCCGGCAGGGTGCCAGCCTACCGCAGGGCACACACACACACACACACACACACACACACCAAGCACACACTAGGGACAATTTAGGATCGCCAATGCACCTAACCTGCATGTCTTTGGACTGTGGGAGGAAACCGGAGTACCCAGATGAAACCAAAATGCACTATTGAAATTTTAAATGATAGAAAAAGGAAAACCGAGAATATTTTAAATGTGATGGATGTAAATGGAGTCACTTTACACTTTAAGCCACTGATGATTTGCAAAAAGTGTATTATAAATACTTGAGATAATTTAAAGCATAATGATGTTGCAGTGTGCAGAAGTTTAAAAGAAAAGGTTTACAGGAGAAGGTGACACAAAGTGTACACAAAGTGTACCAAGTTTACACAAAGAGTGATGGTCCAGCTTGAAATTAAGACTGACAGAAGCATCTCCTTTCTAATCATTATCTGACAATAAAAAAATGAATGGATTAACTGCCATCATTGGAAAAACAATTGACTGCTGCTTTTTCATTTCTAAAGCATCCAACTCCATTATTGTATTTTTAGAATGGAGGATAGAGATTTTGCCGGAAACTGGAGAAAGGCAAGACAATGGAGGGTCCTTGTGAGTGGAGTGATGGCATTTTGTTGGAGGGAGGAGAATAACTTAAAATAGACTCTCTTAAAAAGGACAAGAATGACCCTTGGGGAGTTCTGATACAAAGCTGAAAGCACAGGAGAGTCAGGCAGCATGTAGGCCATTGTATCTATTGATATGCAGACATATGAGGTTCTTTCTTTCTTTCTTTCTTTCTTTCTTTCTTTCTTTCTTTCTTTCTTTCTTTCTTTCTTTCTTTCTTCAAATCCTTGATGGTCCACAGAGTCCAGCTATCCTTTATTTTTTAGCCAGACTCAGGGCGCTTTCATTTTTTGTCTTTTTTGCAGCACCAAGCTGACATTCTGATGAGAGCTTACAAATCAGCAGCACTGACATTGGGTCATTGCACCTGTGACAGAAGAAATAGCTTTCTACAACTGCTGAATTTGCAATATATGTTTTCATGTAAATATATATATTCTAGAAATGCTAAAGTAATTTTCAATTGCTGCCAAATGTACTTCACAACCCTACTGAATACTTACTTGTTTCAAGTGTGTGATGTATGACGTTTACAAACTAATACATTTACATTTTTTAACATGAATAATGCCATTAATATGTTGTCACACATGTGAGAGTAGGAGGCAGCTAAAGGGCTTGAGTAATTGCTGTACCACATCAGACCAGGGAGCAGCAGGGTGTACTGACTGTCTTTGTCAGTTCCTTGCAGACCTTTCCCAGGAAATCCCACCAGGTTCCAGCATCTTAGATGATGTCACGTCCGGTTCTGGGGCCTTGGATGATGTCACTTCCAGCTCCGGCACCTTGGATGATGTCACTTCCGGTTCCAACACAGATGACGTCACTTCCTCTATGTGCCTTTAAAGCTGCCATCTTACCTCCAGTCTAACAGTTCTGTTTTGGTCTCAGTCTTGTGAACATCTCTGTTCAATTATTTAAACTTTTGCAGCCAGAATATAATATACGGATGGCTGCCCCAAACCTTTATAATGTCTGGAGTGGATTCTTTATCACAATGATTATGTAATACACAAATTCAGAACCGTAATGTGCTTATCTACTGGACTGGATTGCCTTGCAACCTGTCTCACTTTCTTAACAGCAGACACATTTCCTTTTTGTTCCATTACTGATCAACTTTTATTTCTTGAACAACTTCTGAAAGGACCACCACTGTTATGTGTTCTTATATTTTTCGACAATTAACCCTTTACTTTTCATACATTGCAACAGTTTCACACTTAAATTCATAGGTACTCAATCTGCCGATATCGCAACCTCCTCTCTGCTTTTTGAACCCAGACTGATGTTATTGACAATCAGTTCTCTGGGCAGCTTAAATCAGTACTTAAATAAGTGTGCACATAACTGTGCATGGCTGTGGCCTGCCTTGCATTAACAAGAAACACTTGGCATGCATGGAACCAGCTGAGCACTAATTGGAAAATGAGGCATATTCAAGTGAGGTGTCCTCAGCTATGGATTGATTTGTTAAGTATGCTTCTTGGAATACCCTAGGGCTACATTATCTTTTTGTGAATTTTCTCTCTTTTCAAAGCTGTTTTGTAGATTGACAAAATACCAACAAAACGGTGATCAGATAAGGCTAGACAAGGTCTGATTATTAATTTATAGGCTCCATGTATTGTTCTGTAACAAAGAGCAAGATTTTTATTGTTCCTTGGCCTTGGTGGGTTTACATTGAAATGATATTAACAAAAGATTGTCAAACTGGTTTAATCCAGTTCAGAGATTGAATTGCACTTAAAGCAGGCACTCACTCAGCCACAACCACACAAGGCCAATTCAGTGTCACCATTTAACCCAACATGCACATCTGTGGAATGTGGGAGAAAACCAGGAGTGACATGAGGAGAACATACAGACCTGACAAAGATGATGACTGGGTGCCAAATTCAAAGTTGTGAAGTTGAATCTGCTTCTTTTAATTTTAAAGTTCATTTCACATGAATGAATCACCTCCTTTATTGCCTTAGCTTCAACTCGCTCCATGATGATTTTCTTCATGAACTGCACATCTCTCGCATTCAGTGGCTGTCTTGTTTGCTGGCCAGTAAATCACTGAGCAGTCAGTCAAAAGTTTTATGACAATTCATTACAACCATTTCATTTTCAGGCAGTCCTTATTTTATTTTTATTTTTCATCCTGTGTATCTCTGACCTGCAGGTCAGCCTCAAATGATTAGTAGGTCAGTTGAAAATTGAAGAACAAAAGACTATGATTGAAGGAGGAGAATAAGGATTAGGGGTTTATGTTTGAGCAAAAAAAAAGTCAGTTTGTTTGACAGTGTAACAGTGGATTGATTTTATTTAAAATGTTAAACTTTGAAAATAAAAAGTATCATTTTAATTAAGCAAATAGTGTGAGGAGTTCATTAGAACTTGAAGGTGACCAGACAACCAGATTCCACACAACTGAGACTCCTTCCAAATGTCTGACTTGCCTGCTTTTCACTTGGTTGTATGTTGTCATCTTTTTGTGATATCATGTTAAATTCCCACAAATTCTGTCCAATAAGATGAGCTCTTTACTATTGACATCATAAATTTTAGTGCAGCCCCTGATAGGTTCTTGTTAATTGTCTGTGTTTTGCCCCGCCCATCCCATTCCTCACTTGTTTTGTTTTCTCTCCTTTCAGACTTCTGTACACTCACATTGGACATTAACACGGCACACAAACATTTCTCTCTGTGAACTTGCTGTTGATGGGAGGTGGAGTACAGTGGAGACTTCATGGACACAGGAGTCGCATATAAAGGACTGAGAAGGAAAGGAGAGGGTGGGGAGTGCAGCCTTGGAAAAAACAAATAGTCCTGGGGTTTGTTCTGTTCTCATTCCCAATACTTTGTGTGTCACAATAACAAAGTGCTTATAATCAGCAACCCCTACAGCCCCCAAATAGGCATATATCTGGACTGGACTTCTGGCTCCCGGTCATTTTATAGTATCTCACACACAATGACCCTCCTGCACAGGTTAAACACCTCTTTCATGGACCCACTCCATCCAGAGTTTTGGCTTGTTTATGACCACATTGTAAAATCAGACATTTCACACAATGTGACTACTGACCTGTACCCTCCATCAGCCACCTAATGTCTCCTCAAGCACAGATCCTCTCTGTGTTTGGTGTTAAAGTTCATTTTATACGATGGGTGCTGAGGCAACACTACTGTGGGAACAAAAATTCAGGGTAAATGTGGTTGTTAGTGTCTCCATTAGTATTTTGTTTGACTTAATCCTTGAGTAGCCAATCAGCTGTGTGTGTGTTATAGTTTAGGGTGAAGACACCTCAGACCTATAAATACCAGTTTGACAAGCAGGGGTCATTGATCCCCAACTACATGTCCTTCAGGGTGACATCTAAACAATTGTATTGGCCCTTGAGTGTCACCATATGTAACCTGCTAAGTTGGACAATCATTTGGTTCTGATTGAGCAGCACTCAATCACGGACTGTGAGGATTCTGTTTTTTGATTTTTCCACTGCCTCCAATACCATCCAGCTATCCCCGTTAAGGTGTTAGCTCAGAGATATGCAGGTGGACTATCCATCAGGCAGACCTCAGTTTCTGAGACTCAAAGACTGTGTGAGTAACACTGGGGCACCACAAGGGACAGGCCTGTCTTCTCTTCTCTTCACTCTGTACACCTAAGACTATAAAAATAATAGCAGGTCATGTCACCTGCAGAAATTTTCAGATGATTCTGCACTTATGGGGGTGTATTAATAAGGGGGACAAAAGGAGAGGAGTCAGGTGGAAAGGTTTATTTCCTGGTGCAAAGAGAATTGCCTGCATCTTAAAACCAGCACAACCAAGAAAATGCTTATTGACTTTCCCGCAACAGAAAGGCTCTGTGTCCGGTCACTATTCAAGAGGTGGATATGGAGGTAGTCCATTCCTACAACTACATAGGGGTCCACTTTAATGACAGGTTGGACTAGTTTTGAAACACAGAGGAACTAGAGAAGAAAGGGCAGAGCTGTCTCTTTTTCCTTAGGAGACTGTTCCTTTAATGTAGGAATTGACATCCTCCACATCTTCTATAACTCTGTGATGGCCAGGTTGATTTTATATGCTGTGGTGTGCTGAGCTGGTAACAGCACTTCAAGAAAGGCCCACCAAATCAACAAACTGATTAAAAGGGTATGCTCAGTTGCAGGACGCACTCTGGCCCCCCTGGAGGTCGTGGCAAAGGAGTGGATTAAAATACAATACAATACAATAGAATTTATTTTTGTACAGCCCAAAATCACACAAGAAGTGCCACAATAGGCTTTAACAGGCCCTGGCTTTTGACAGCCCCCCAGCCTTGACTTTCTAAGAACACAAGGAAAAACACCAAAAAAAAACATAGTAGGGAAAAAAATGGAAGAAACCTTGGGAAAGGCAGTTCAAAGAAAGACCCCTTTCCAGGTAGGTTAGGCGTGCAGTGGGTGTCAAAAAAAAAGGGGGTAAATACAATACAATAAACAGAACAAAACACAATACGATATAATAGTAAAATAAAAATATTACAAGTACAGAGCAGAATTTATCAGTAGATGATATCGCATCATAGGATTTGGATTTGTTCAGAGTCCTGGAGACCTCGGCCATCAAGCTGCCTCCCCCTATTGGCCATTCCACAGCTGAGAGAGCACTGGGCCAGCCAATCCAATGAAAGGACCCCTCTACCTGGCGATTCCTGCAATCCTCCATCAGAGATGTCTTTACCTTAGGTGGGCAAAATAACTTGGTAGGTAGGCAGTGGCACCAAGTGCCACATTTGAGTACCTAGAAGAGAAACAGAATAGGTGACGGTTAGTAACAAATTATAACTATCATGTTACTTATGTTTTGGTGCTAATGACTAACAGCAGAGATGCAGTCTGTACAGTTAATCAGCAGCTCTACTCAGGATAAGCTAAACTGAAGTAGTGAGTCCTGGGATTTGAAACCTGAGACTGAAAGTGCATCTCTTATAGTAGCAGGCAGACCGTTCCACAGTTTAGGGGCCCTGTAACTAAAAGTTCAACCTCCCACTGTTATTTTATTAATCCTTGGAACCATAAGCAGACCGGCATCTTGAGATCTTAATGTACATTCTGGTTTGTAAGTCATGATAATTTCAGATAAGTAAGCCAGACCTTGGTCATTTAAGGCTTTATATTTTAAAAAGGAAGATTTTGAAATCTGCCCTAAACTTAACCGGGAGCCAGTGTAAAGATTTAAGAACTGGAGTTTGTGTTCATATTTTCTTGTTCTTATAATAATTCTTACAGCACTTTGGATTAACTGGAGGCTGTATAAAGAACTATTTGAACATCCTGTGAACACCGCATTGCAGTAGTCAGTCCTACTAGAAATAAATGCATGAATTAATTTCTTAGAATCCTGTTTATTTAGAAAGTGCCTTATTTTCCCAACATTTATAAGATGGAAGAAACATGATTTGGACAACTTTGTAATGTGTGCTTTAAATGACAAGCTAGAGTTTAAGATAACTCCTAGATTGCGGGCTGTTTCAGTAAAATTAATGGTGATTTCAACCAAGTTAAATGTTGACAAAATATTATTGTGGCCAGTATTATTACCTACAATAACTAACATCTCTGTTTTATCAGTGTTTAAAGATAGGTAGTTCTCATCCATCCACTCCTTTAATTCACTAACACAACTAATTAAAGACAACATTGGAGAAACTTCATTTGGTCTAAAAGAAAGGTATAACTGGGTGTCATCTGCATACAAGTGAAAATTAATATGATGTTTTCTAACAATAGATCCCAGTGGAAGCATGTAAAGTGAAAACATTAAAGGTCCCAGTACTGAGTCCTGCGGGACACCATATCTGACTTCTGTGTATAATGAGTCCTGTCAGCACATTTGTGTACATATTGGAATCGATTTGATAAATAAGAACTAAACCAGGAGAGCACAGTGCCTGTGAACCTAACATCATTTTCTAGCCTGTGCAGTAAAATAGAATGGTCAATGGTGTCAAACGCTATGCTTAAGTCTAACAACATATCAGAATGTCGTTTACAACACTTGTTAGTGCCATTTCTGTACTGTGACCAATGGGGAAACTAGACTGGAATTTCTCAAATTGTAATGCGTAAGGTGTGACTGAAGCTGATTGGCGACTACTTTTTCTAGGATTTTAGAGAGAAAGGGTACATTTGAATGGGTCTATAATTATTATGTATGTGTGGGTCTAGGTCTGACTTTTTAAGTAATGGTTTAATGACTGATTAATTAATTAAAACCAAACTGAGTGCCATTATGAACAATTCTGCACATCCTCTCTATAACACACCAACACTGAGGACTTTTAGCCAACAAAATATTCAGTAGAAGTGTGTCAAGAAACATGACTGGGACTCCTTTATACCAACAGCAATAAATCTGCATATTGCCTCACTGGAGTGGGACCGTCAGAAGGTTTCTTCTTTTTCTTTTATTTATTTTTTTGTTATTCTGGTGTGTGTTTATATGTATTTATTTATTTATCTATCTATCTATTTATTTATGTATTTATTTATTTAAAGAGCTTCTAGAAAAAGCCAAATTTCACTCAGGGGTTCAAATAAAGTTCTGTATTTTTATCTACTGGAAGTTACTATATAGACTAAGTATCAAGTGCCATTGACAAGTGACTATATGTAGGAGCACAGAGTGACAGAAATGATCTACAGAGCTCTCCCCTCACCAGACATTTTGTTCCCTTCCACTGGTCACTCAAGGGGTCAATCACCGCCTGAAGGTGAAGACTATGGAAGAGAAAAATATATATATATTAGCATAAATAGCATATTAGTATAAATAGCCATAAAAGTAATTAACAGCTTCTGAAGCATTAGATTTAGCATAAATTAGAATGTCAAGCAAATAAGATATGTCAAGCAAATAGTTAAATAAAAACGTTAGCCATATTGCATTATTTTTAAGCTTGGAGCAGAATTACCAATTTGGGAAAGGAAGGAGAGAATAAAAAGAGAATGACACACAGAAACTATCGAGAACAGAAGAACGGAAAACATGGACACCTGTGTTCAAGGTTAGGAAGCTGAGGAACGATACCAATGACATAATATAGAAAAATGGTCCTGGTAGGCACGTGAGAAGTCAGCTAGAATAGTGAATCACCAGAAACAGCAAGAGACAATGCTACTGTAAGAGCCAATCTTAGAAAGTTAAAGTTTTGAGTAAAACTCATATTAATGTTTGCTTAATTTGAATAGAATATAATTTCTTCCATAGTCATAGACAATGGTATGGTCTTTTCCCCCTATAAGCTAGTAAGAGATAGAATCTTCTTGCTATAACTGAGAAACAGTGTGTTAATAAGCTCTTGTTATGTTTAGAACAGATCCCAGTAAACAGGGACTTGAAAGACCCATTTTCAACGTAGAAATGGGATAAGCATACAGTTTTCTGACCGCTTTGAAATGGTTCGGAAACGCTTTGAAATGGTTCAGAAACGTTTTGAAATGGTTCAGAAATTCTAAGTGATTAGTAACGATTTAAAATGTAACAAGATTAAGCTTAGAACTGAACTTTTTTTATTATAACTTTTTTCCTTTTTTTTGCTATTTTAATTTTCTTTTTTGTGTGAACTGTTTTACTTTGAAACTTAACTAAACACTTAAAAACGAAGATATTTTGTCTGTGGAATCATTTCTGCGTGTCAGGCCTTTGTTGAATCCCATTTTTTGAGTTAGAGCTGCTGAACTGTGGAAACTTTGGGAAAACGCAGCTACAGCTACTAGCAAGGTCAAGATGATGTAATGCATGAAAAATAAAAATTTGTATATTCATCCATCCAACCATTTTCTAACCAGCTGAATCCGAACACAGGGTCACGGGGGTCTGCTGGAGCCAATCCCAGCCAACACAGGGCACAAGGCAGGAACCTATCCCGGGCAGGGTGCCAACCCACCACAGGACACATACAAACACACCCACACACCAAGCACACACTAGGGCCAATTTAGTATCACCAATCCACTTAATCTACATGTTTTTGGACTGTGGGAGGAAACCGGAGCCCCCGGAGGAAACCCACACAGACACGGGGAGAACATGCAAACTCCACGCAGGGAAGACCCAGGAAGTGAACCCAGTTCTCCTAACTGCGAGGCAGCAGCGCTACCACTGTGCCACCGTGCCGCCCTAGTATATTCATGTACTAGTATAAATAAATATAGAGAAATATATAAGCGTTAACCTTAGTGCAGATATTAATGCAAGTCAGGCCTGCCACGCAAAGAATTAAATAAAGGCACATGCCATATTTCTTTTTAATTAAAGCTTAGCGTTAAGCTACCAAGTTTAAACAAGCTTGCAAACCAAGGAAAGGGAAGTCATAAGACAAAGCCCAAATATGTGAGAAAGCAGAATAAACATTATTAACTGTAATGATTATAAGTATCCATCTAACCATTCATTATCCAACCTGCTATATCCTAACTGCAGGGTTGCGGGGGTCTGCTGGAGCCAATCCCAGCCAACACAGGGCACAAGGCAGGAAGCAGACCCCAGGCAGGGGCTAGCCCACCGCAGATGGTTATAGGTATTTAACTCACAAAATACCAATGACTGTATTTTGTATTAATCATGCTGCAGAGAACTATATGATTTTCTACTTCTATATGATTTGATCTGCATTTAGGTAGGAAAGGAATTATGTTTATGCACAGAATATGAGACTGATTTAATTCTTCTATGTGAAAGTGCTAACCTCTTGATATTAATAGAACACCCTGTGATATTATAAATAAATGTGATCGTTTTCTTCACTCTTGCTTAAAAATATAAGACAAAATTGTCATTTATGAATTAATAAATAAAGATTATTAATCTATTCAAAACCAATATAATCTAGGAAAGATATTAAAGTTATAAGAATGTAATCTCTTTATAACTAATGCAATGAACTTTAAGAAAACTGCTTAAAATGGGTTTGTGTGTGTGTACTGAGAGGTCACAGTCTTTAGATAATGTAGGTGCCTGGTACTGCTTTGTTTTTCTGTACTCCTAAATGTCATAAATTAAAGATGTAACCCTAATTTATGTATGACCTCAAAATGAACTGTTATATTTTTTTTCTGTTCTCTCTTTGGCTAATGAATAAGCTAGGTAATATAAAGAGGATTTTTTTTCTTTTAAGCAAGACTGTCTGTTCTGACCAGCCAGTGGCACTGAGCTTTGGGGGGGGCTGAGGGGGGAGCTCCAGTCTCTTCGGAGGCATGGGGGGGGCAGTCTCACAATCTCTCTAACTCACCAAGAATAAAGAGTAAAGAAATCCTAATCTCAGATTTGTCACTGTCACCCAAAATCAATGAGATGAGTCAATTGACTGACTTTACCATTACTGTCAACATTCAAAGGGACAATCAGATTTGATACTTGTGAACAATGTTATCTTTCCACTGACACACACATCTCCAGGATTAATATACAACTCCCTCAGGGTCCCTGAAGCAGTAGCATGTCACCTGACATCAGTCTGTGTAAAGAGGCAGATGAAGGCTGAGGCTGAAAGCCTCTTCACCCTGAATCACAGGCCTCACAAGTCAGTAGTAACTATGACTTCTAAATATGTAATTTTCATAGACCCTTAGGGGTTAAAAGTAAGCAAAGAAAGTAAAAATTGAGGGTTGAGGATAAGAGAGGAGAGTTTCAGGGTGATAATGGGAAACATAAATGACCTTGAGAGACTTAGCGAGTCAAGTGTGTGTGCCTTTCATGTGGCTGTGCTGTTCTGACATGACTTACTGTATGTATTAAAAAAAATGAGTTTCTCTTTCACACAGCACACAGTGATGGTTTTACTGTGAACACATAATGTGTTTTTCATTGACCAAATTGGTATACTGATGTGTGACTGACATACATAAGGGTAGTCTGTGAGTTTTTGTGATCCAAAGTCATTATTTATGTCAAATCGAAAATAAATGGATATTAGGAAAGCGAAAAGACAGTTGGAGAGAAATATTGAGGAAAAGGCAAGATAAGACCCAAAGAAATCATTTCTGTTTTTTAATAGCAAAAAAACTGTCACAGAAAGAGGTGAAGAGTATTAGGAACAGTAAAGGTGAGGGAGAATGACAAAAAAGTGAAACAGTGAATGCTTTGAACTTGGCACCTCATTGAAGTTTATATGTGTGAAATCAATAACCTCCAAAAAGTAACAGGGACTTCAAAGGAGGTACTGAGCAATTTGGAAATTGTTGAAGGAGAAGTTGTTCTCAGATTAAATATGCTGAAATCAAAGAAATCACCAGAGGCGTCATGTACAAACGGTGTGTATGCATAAAAATGTTATGTACACCTGTTTCCTTGAACACTTTGAGATGTATAAAAACTAAACTTGGCATAAAGCCACGCACATTTTCATGGTAGCTCCCTACATTGCATACGTACGTTTCTGCTCAGTTTTGCAAACTGGCGGAACACAGCGTCAAAGCAGTGATACTGTTTTTGTGTCGTTTACCTTTCTTTTTCAAATTCACATCAGTGACGTGGGATTTATCAAACAGGCCCAAAATTAATTGCATGTTGTTCTCAAATTTAATTCACTTGATTGTAATTATTCTGTAACAATATAATGGTATATGGAATGGCCAAACTATTCCAACTACCATAGCTGCTTTAGCACTGTTAAAAGACATTGCAAATGGAAGAATTAGAAGAGAGTACATTTTTATACATGATGATGATGACTGGCTTCTAAGTTTATTTCAATTTCCAAGAGCTTTCCTCTTGGAGCTGTTTGTTAAACTTGTGTGGGCTTTAAAAATGCAGACTTTGAAGAATTTTGTTGTACATGTACAAGTTTTGTCCATTCTTGGGTTTTTAGCCACAGGTATATAAGATATAAAAGATCCAGATATATAAGATTTCCTTACACTGTGGATGAACTGCAAAACATCAAAGCTAAATTTGCATCAACATCCGGTTTTCCAAATGTATTCTGAGCAGTGAACTGCACACACATAGCTATTGCAACAGTGCTGGACAAGTTACATCAGCCAGTGATCAATCACCAAAAGAATGAGCTGGCATTACATCATATATAGCTCAATAACCTATAGAGATGGCAGCTCTGTACAGTCACAGGTGTTTTTTCCAATTAGTGCGGCAAAAGGCAAGCAGTACTTTTAAAGATAGCAAGTCACCTCAAATAGCCATGTAAAGAGAAGAGAATCAATCCGTTGTGTCACTCTTCACCAATGCTACACTACAAAGGCAACTTCAGAGAATGATTTTGCTTATGTAAATAGAATGCATTTCCATTCTATTAAGGTACTAATCTATAGTGCACAGAAAGTGTATCGCGGCTTGACTGTACCTGAACAGATGTGCTATGATGACCTTTACCCTGACCCACCAAATGATCACCCAAATTGGACAGTGTTACAGCTTTGTTTGAATGTAATTAGCAGAATATTAAAACAGGTAATCAGATGTAACATTTATTTTTTAACCAATTCATTTAAATTATGGTCAATATCACATAGTACAACCCTTATATTCCTTATTTCATTGGCCACATCTCTTATAGCATCGACTATTGCATTTTGTGACTCTAGAACAGCGTCCATCAGCACATAGCCAGATGGTTGCCCAGTGATTTTTGTGACAGAGGTGTGTGTGCAGCCAGCGTCTGAAGATGTGCTGGGCACAGCCGCATGGAGTCGTGTCATCGGCGCAGGGGTCAGCATTAGCAATATTGTCTGAAACTGAATAAACAGATGATGGGCTGTGACATGCCTTTTCACATCGAATTTGATATCAGACCGCTTCTTTTTTATTTTGGGAACTGTGTGACTTTCTGAACTTGAACTTTTGAGTGTCTCTGCCGCACTGTATTACTCCATCAACTTCCTTCTGCTGCTTATGCCACTGCTTAAGGCAACAAATAGTACATTTTTCCTTGCCTCCACTTCGTATTTGCTGAAATTCTTCTTTTTTCCACATGATTTTGCCATTCTCTTTTAACAAAACACTGAATGGAAGGTGATATTTATATTGATTTGCGTATGTCACCAGAAGGCTTTTTACCTGAAATAAAGGCTATTAGGAGTCTCAGGATAGGCAAACAGAGTTTATAGTTTTATTGCAATAAAATAACAATAATAATAACACGGACTCAACCCAATACGGCCAAATTGAGTTGAGCCCCGAACAGTTCAAAACCCAAAACTTATATATCATTTTCTTATCACTTCGACCTCATTCAAATTAGCTCATTTGCTCATTTTCTCTGACTCCCCTCTACTCTTGTCTGGCCTCCCCTCTTCTCCTGTCCAGCCGATACCTCGAGTTCCCATGGGAACCCTTATTATCTCCTCATTTTCCTGCAGCTGCCCCCCCTGGTATTTCACTGTCTATTGTTTACTTCTAGTTTGTTTTTTTTTCTTATTTCTTTAACTGGCCAACGCCTTGATTCCATATATGGGTTTCCTCTCATCATTTCCTTTCCTAAGCCTTCCAAACTTTTTTTATAATGGTGGCCTGAAGCTTAAGCTTTAATTTAAAGTGAACTATGGCATGTGCCTTTATTTAATCATCTGCTTGGCATGCTTGGTTTGCCTTAATTTCTATGCTAAAGTTAATTTCTAATATATTCTTACTATATTTATTGCTAATGTCTGACTTTACTAATATTTCTTTCATACATCGCATCAGTGTGACCTTGCTTACAGCAAAAGCCTTTTGTTGCCTTTCTGCTGATTCATCAGTCCAGCTGCTTTCTTTACGTGCCTTCCAGAGCCATCTTTTCTCTGTGGTATCGTTCTTTTAGTTTCCTATCCTTGGACACAGGTGTTGTCAATCTTCTTATCTTGTTCTAAGCTGGTTTCTACACGTCATTTTTTGTTCTTTTTTCTGTTCTTTCCCATATACTAGCAATTCTGCTGTAAGCCTAAAAATAATGCAAAATGACTGACTTTTTAGTTAACTATTTACTTGACCTGTCTTATTTTCTTAACATTCTAATTTATGCTTAATCTAATGTTTTAGAAGCTTTTAATTACTTTTTATGACTCTTTGTGTTAATTTGCTATTTTTATGCTAATATAAAAAATTTTCCTTCTACACGTATTAAGATATGTTAAATTCTAGGAGGACTCAGGATGGGGCTGTAGGCACGTGTATGTCATTAAATTTCATGTTCATTGAGATTTGTAAAAGGGAAGTGTGTGGAACTTGGCGTACACACAGTTTTATGCATCTGGATTTTTTGTGCGTATGTACATTTCTGTTTTTGTTCGTACACCATCTTTTAGTGTGAATTCTAAGCACAGCATTATACATGTAGCTCTAGCAGTAGATAATATTTACCCTTGAGTTCTTAAGGAGGTTAGCGGGTAAAAATATAAATTCAATATTAAACTGGGGAAATTCCTCAAAACTGGAGGCTAGCGAATTTTACGCCGTTGTATAAAAAGGTTGATCAGGCTGATTCAAGCAACTATAGCCCAGTAAGCTTAACATGCATTATGGGCAATTTAAGGGAAGGAATTATTAAGGAAAGGATTGAGCAACACTTGGCAAGAACAGGAGTTTTACTGAACTGTCAGGATGGGTTCTGAAAAGGAAGGTAATGCTTTACCAACATGCTGGAATTCTATGAGAAAGCAACAAAAGAATGTGACCTGAGTGTGTATGATATTATTTATTCAATTAGTTGAATAGGAATAGGCCACTGCTATTTTTAATATACATAAATGATTTTGATAGGAATATAAGTAACAAGCCAAATAAGTTTGCTGAACACACCACGTTAGGTAGAAATGCAGATGATGTATAATCAACTAAATCGACACAGAGGAATTTGGGCAGCATACAACCACATTTGTGAACTATGAAATGTAATGTAAGTAAATGTAAATTATCACACGTACACTCTTAAAAATAATGGTTCTTTAATGGCATGTTATAGTTCTTTACTGTGTGTTTCTTTGTAGAACTGTTGCTTGACATAGCACCATTTCACTCTGGGTGAGGAAATTTACATATGAAGTTGGCTCTTTCTGCTTTGAAAAACTTTCTAATATCTAGGAAGGAAACTGAAATCATTAATGTATGGTAGGATACCTAGAAGGGCACTAACAGGTTAAGAAAAGAAAACCCGAACTTAGCCTGTGTTATTGAATGCAGAAAGAGTCATTTTAAAATGATGACCATTGGTATTTCAGAAATCTGTTACAATCTAATAGTTATTTACTATAAGGAGTCTATTATGGATCAAAATAATTAAAGGTTCTTTCTGGAACCTTTAAGTAGATGGGTCTTTTGAGAACCAAAAATGATTTCTATATGGTATTGTTCTGAAGAACCACTCTGGCACCATTATTTTTAAGAGTTGTAAAAGACCAGCCTGGCTACAGACAGACACCAAGGACACAGAATGTTCAAATGCACACTCTATTTATTTACAGTACTTTTAGCACACAACACACAGTGCACCAACCCTCAATTATGCTCAGTCCTTTACTTTCCTCTATCTTTTCTTCTGTCACCTCAACTCCTCTCCCACAAGCTGCATCCTCTTCCACCCGACTCCGGCTCCCTGAATGTAGTGAGGCGGCCCCTTTTTATATAGTGCACCCGAAAGTGCTACAGATGCTTCTCGATTAACCTCCAGCTGCACTTCCGGATGTGGTGGAAGCACTGCTTGTGAATCCAGCTCCTCTTCAGATCTTGTTTCTGAAGCTGTCCAGGCACCCCCTGGCAGTGGCCACAGACCCCAACAGGTTTGAGCTTCTAAGCCCCAAGCCCATGGCCCCAATGCAACCTAGGGGCGCTGCCCTCTCATGTCCCGGGGTATGAATTGCCCTTCTCCTGGTTCTCTGCACCTCCAGGTCTCCCAGTAGGGCACAATCCTCTGTCATTCATCACAGAGTGTAGGAAATAAAAACTTTTGATTAGAATACACAATAGGAGGTCTGAAAATACCCCTTAATGAGAAGGACCTCTGATTCATTACTGTGGTGTCATTACTATGTACTACATCCAAACAGTGTACTGAAGCAATCAAGAAGGTTTATAGCATGTTAGGGTTGTGTAGCAGCACTATTTGTGTAGTACAAGTTCAAGTAGGTTATGCTCAAGTTTTATAATGCACTATTGAGACCTCACCTGAAGTAATGTGTACAGTTTTGGTCTCCATATTACAAAGAAAGCAAAGAAGTACTAGAGAAAGAACACAGAAGGGTAACTAGGCTGATTCCAAGACTGAAAGGTCTGAGCTATGAGGAGAGACCAAATGAGCTGAACCTTCTCAAACAAATGGAGGGTTTTCTTCAGATAAAGAACTATAATTCTTTACATTTATATAGTGCTTTTCTCACTAATCAAAGTGCTCTACACAAGGAGGACCTAAGATGTGAACCCCTGATCGCCTTACTATGAGGCTGCAGCACTACCATTGTGCCTCCTGCATGATTATTTACCATGGACTAACCTTAGACATATGGAAAAAATTACCAAGTAGTGTGGTTGAGAGGAGGACTTTAGGGACATTTAATACTTGATTCAATGTTATTTTGAATAATCTAGCAATAATGATTTTTCTCATGGCTTAGGTTTACATTGTCTTTTTTGCTTATTTTAAATTATTTGTTATGTGTTAATATAATTTCTGATAATTTTCTTATGTTTATGTTTTATTTAGTATCTATGTGTAACATATTTTCTTCTTATTTCCTTGTGTTTTGTGGAGGGTACCTCAAGAAGCAGGGATCCCCTGACATTACCGCCACTGAAACCCTCCCTCTGTCTATTTAAGATTCAATGTGTTCAGAATGTCTGGTGTGAGTATTGCTGAAATGTACTGGTTTTTCTGATTATTTCTGTCCTGTCTCTGAATTTTGGTTATGGGTTGTGTTTTTGGGGTGGCACGGTGGCGCAGTGGGTAGCGCTGCTGCCTCGCAGTTAGGAGACCCGGGTTTGCTTCACGGGTCCTCCCTGCGTGGAGTTTGCATGTTCTCCCTGTGTCTGCGTGGGTTTCCTCCGGGTGCTCCAGTTTCCTCCCACAGTCCAAAGAAAAGCAGGTTAGGTGCATTGGCGATTCTAAATTGTCCCTAGTGCGTGCTTGGTGTGTGTGTGTGTGTGTGTACCCTGCAGTGGGCTGGCACCCTGCCTGGGGTTTGTTTCCTGCCTTGCACCCTGTGTTGGCTGGGATTGGCTCCAGCAGACCCCCGTGACCCTGTAGTTGGGATATAGTGGGTTGGATAATGGATGGATTGTGTTTTTGCAACTTGTTTGCTTGTTTCCTTTCAGACAAATCCTTTATGCACTTTGCAGCATTGCTGTTAATTTTTCTCTTTTTCAATAAATATTTAATTTACAGAGATTCTTTAAGCCAGAGTGTTTCACAGTTTATCTCCCTAAAGGATATTTTGGAACATTTAGAGTATTGTAAACCTAAAATCCAGTTTCCCCATTTTGGATTTTGCTTAGGCTTAAGCAACTAGTTCTTGAGAGCTGGCTGGTTTGGGGTGAGGCTATTTTGGACAGGCCAGTGAAGATCTTGGGCTTCTTTTGAGGTCTGTTTTTGAAGGTTTCAACCTCTTTTCTTTAAGGTCCTGTCTCCTGTACATGACACTATTTGAATACGATTCATACCCTTGTTGGGCTAATTGGCTTGTTTTTATCACGATTGATTGAAAGTTTTAACTGCTAATCAACAGTTCTTCACTTAATTATAACAAATTATACAATTCTGTACACATTTGCCAAGTGCTTGACAAAGCAGCAAACCTGTCAGTGTATTCACTTGAACTGACATTACAGCGTTTTTCACCCAACTTTCAATATGAAACAGTCAGGCAGCATTTTTGAATATGAAAATATACAGGCAGGGAAAAAAGAAAACCTGAAATTTTGGTTTGAAATTTTGGTTGAAAGAAGCTGTGTTTAAAGAGTACAGTGCAGGAAGGTGGCTCATTCACATAGTCACAGGCAGCACAGACCTGACAATACATGCAAATGCAGGAATGAGCATCTTTGCATTGCTTGTGCTTCATGCCATGAAGATGGTGACATACATCTGTACTGTACTTTACTGCAATGTCCTGAAGCTGGAAGGACTGATGGAACATGGGATATGGTTGTGAATAATAAGGCACTGTTTAGAAAAGAAAGCATATGATCTGAGCATGAATCTGGCATAAAAACATTTTTATGTATATATGGGAATAAATATGTCTGCCAACTTTTCCATATAGATGTAGTTATCTTGCATGTTCTACTTTAACTACGTAAGATGGATGCTGGATGTGTCATCTTTATACCAGATTACTGTAGGAAAAATATTGCAGTGGTATTTAAATATAGTTCATAGTCATTTTTTAGCTAAGTGATATAACTGGAGCACCAATAGGTTTTAGATCTTTCTTTTATTCTTTTCTTTTATTTTATGTCATCATTCATCATGAAACAATGTGAATGAAAATAAGTAATTTAATTCTTTTAATGGACAAACTTTCATACAGTATAAAAGAGTAGATGTTTTCCTTATGACTTTATGTAAACTTAATTTTTAATTATGTAGAAATTGCTTGATAGAGCACTTGATAATATTTGATGTTCAGCATCCGTTTCTCATCATTCAAGTGCCTGTTTAATATCAAAGTGATAACCAGGCCACTATTTGGTCAAATATCTTATATACAGAAGAGCCATGAGTTGATGTTCTAGGATGAACTGACTGTTGGCTATACAAACAGGCAGCCTTTTGAAGACGTCTGCAGCCTGACTGTTTGTTGAAATAGCTGTCAAAAGACAACTCTTCTTCTACTACTTTTGGCTGCTCCCATTTAGGGGTCACCACAGCAGATCATCTGTCTCCATCTATCCCTGTCTTTTACTTCATTTTTTGCCATACTTACTGCCTTCATGTCCTCCCTCACCACATCCTCTTTTTCCATCCTTAACATTCTTTTCCCGAAGTATACCTCATCTCCCCTCTGCATGTGCCCAAACCATCTTAATCTAGCCACTCTCACTTGGTTACCAAGCCATTGTACCTGTGTTGTCTCTCTAATATACTCATTCCTAATCCTGTCTACCCTCGTTACTCCAAGCAAAAATTGTAGCATCTTCAGTTTTGCCAATTCCATCTCCAAACCATACAACATAACTGTTCTCACTGCCATTTTATAGACATTCCCTTTCACTCTTGCAGGCACTCTTCCATCACAAACCACTCCTGTCACTCTTCTCCACTCAGTCCACCTTGCCTGCAGTCTCTTCTTCACTTTTCTGTTATGCTCACCACTGCTTTGGAGTGTTGAACCCAAGTATTTAAATTTTTCTGTCTTCACCACCTCTCCACCTTGCAGTTGCAATCTTCCATCATCATCTTTCTTATTCAAACACATGTCCTCCATCCCACACCTACTGACTTTCATTCTCCTTTTCTCCAGTGTGTACCTCCACCTCCCCAGGTCTGTCTCGACTTGCTGTCTACTCTCACTACAGATCACAATGTCATCTGCGAACATCATAGTCCACGGGGACTCCTGTCTAAACTCATCTGTCAACCTCAGAGCTGATCCTTGATGTATTCCCACTCTCACTTTAAACCAGGTTGTCATTCCTACTACACACATCACCACAGTCACACTGTCCTTATACATATCCGGCACCAGCTTTTTTGCTACTCTTGACTTCCTCACACAAGCTACTATTCTATCACTTTGTCACACACGTGCACATGGGAGGCAGCTAAAGGGCTTGAGCAAGGGCAGTTCCGAGTCATAACGGGATGTGGCAGAGTGCACTGACTCTTTTTCTCCCTTTCCTGTAGACCATTCACGGGAGATTCCACCTGGCCCTCTTGACGTCACTTCCGGGACCGAGCCTATGGAAGGAGACCTTGCCCCTGTGATGTCACGTCTGGGCTCGAACCAATGGCTGAAGACATTCATGAGCCCAACCCCTTTGATCTCACTTCCTGTCTTCCCCTTTAAAAGCCTCCACCTTTTCCCTATTCCCTCAGTTAAATTTTGGACTCGGTTTTGTGCACATCAGTGCTGTTATACTTATTGCAACTTTGCAGCCAGGATACCAATATACAAGTGGCTGCCCCAAACCTTTTTATGGCTGTTATGTCTGGTTTTTGCGACATTGGCATAGCCAGCAGGATGGACAAGTCCCGGAAGAGAAGGGGAAGGACCTGCGACATACCCAGGTGGAAGCGTACCGGGGCCGAGTTTTCAGGCGTGGAGGGTATCCGGCATGCTTCACTAGGCAACCTAGGCAGGCCAGGGAGTGTGCGGGTGGGGCTCACAGAATTGGGCTGCTCGGGAGGGGGGATGCAAAAGGGGCTTATTATGCTCTCTCAGAGGAGAGTGCCCGCCTCCCTGTGAAGCCAGAGCCCCGATTTCCATCTAGGAGTGCCCCAGACTGGCAGGTGACTATAGTGAGAAACTGGAGGTTCGACCCAGAGCGTCCGACTCCTCAACAAGCCTGGTCCTTATGGGCAAAGGTAGGGCAGTGGCTACAGCCACAGGAGAACAAGCCCTCCCACGTAATAGAGCAGGTGGCCTGCTCCTGAAAACACTACCCCGTGGCTTCACCCAGCCGGTCTGGGGTAAAAGATTCCAAAATATGGCAGAGCTCATAGAGCTCCCAGAGACACAAAGGACGGCCCCATAATCTGGGGGAGCAGAACCGTCCCTTAGTCAAACTCAACCGGGGTACGTCCCAAAACCTACCCCTAAATCCCCCCCCCCCCCCCCCCAGTACAACCCAGAGCTTCTTCCGACGCCCCCTGAGTCGCGGGCGCAAAAAACATTTGGGAGCGAGGAGGAATGCAGGTGGGAGGGAAGAGGGGTTGGTGTGCTCTGAATAACCCGTTGGCGGTCCCACACACAGGCGTGGTGTTCATAAAAGGGTACAAAACTACTGCTTTGTTTGATTCTGGCAGCAACAATTCCATTGTTGCCCGCTGATATCTGCTACTGCGACAGTGGTTAAAATTTAAGACCAGTTTAACCTGTGTCCACAGAGAAATCTGCTGGTACAGATCCACCTATTGTGTCATCAGTTACGGAGGATTGGTTCAGAAATTAACTGTGGCGGTCCTCCCAGACCCTCCACACCCTAGGGCGGGACTGGTCTAAAATTAAAAGTGGTGAGACACATACCACTCCTGGGGTTAACTTGGGCCTAGTTATAGACGGGGATGAGCCATCTCAAGCTGCCTCCACGCCGTGTAATCAGCTGGCAGAGAGAGACAAAGCAGCCTCCTTGAGTGACGTGGCAACTCCTGGTTGCCAGTTCCGCGTGCCGATACGTCATCCACCAGCACCGAGATGGAACGGGAGGAAACCACGCTCCTTGAGGTCGGCCCAGACCCTCTCTCCCTTTTGTGGTTTCAATTTAGAGAGACGCCGGCTTCTTTTATAAGGGAGGAGTGGAATGACGATTCCCTGAAGTTTGACAAAAATGCAGTGATCCTAGTCAACGGCCAGCGCACTAACCAGTCGATGCCACAGGGTCCTCACTTTGTGTTAGAAAATGACCTTCTGTATCGCGTAGCTGAGCATGATGGGCAGGAGAGACAGCTACTGCTAATCCTGCGGACCTTCTGGCGGCAGGTCTGTGAGTTAGCACACGCCCACCTCCTAGGTGGCCATTTGGGCACCGAGAAAACCCTGGAGCAGATCAAGCTCCGCTTCTATTGGCTGGGAATTAATGAGGAGGTTCGTCGCTTTTGCATTTCCTGCCCAGAGTGTCAATTGTGACAAATTCCTAGAAAGGACCATGTTCCTCTCGTTCCTATTCCTCTGATTGATGTTCCCTTCACAGTGGACAGTCATGCAATTGGCCTAAAAGCTTATTAAAAATTCATTTCTTAATAAGTAACTAATAACATAATTCTTTACATAACAGTGGTATCAAACTGGTGCATTTGCAGCCTGTACAGCATGGTGTGCAGTTTTTGGTGGAGGTATGTTTTATTATATCTGGTTTTGAAATTTTTTATACTTAAAGTTGTTATGATTTGTGGACTTTAAACCAAATTAATAAAAACTTTTCATAAGGCTTTGTGTATGTGCAGTTTGTGATCTGTATTTTATACTGTTGTCTTTCACATGTACTGTATATTTGTAAGTTAACACTAGCAATTGTAACCTAGTCTGTTGCTGCTGTAAAATTAGCTAATGGTGGAATTTTCTCTTCACCAAAAGCCCATTTCCATATTTCATGTACTGTTATTCAGTTGTTTCTTAATTCACCTAATGACTGCTGTTCTGTACTGAAGCAGCAATCAGAATCTCCTTCTTGCTCCCATTAGGGGTTGCCACAGCAGATCATCTGTTTCCTTATCCTCCTGTCCTCTGCATCTTGTTCTGTTACACCCATCACCTGCATGTCCTCTCTCACCACATCCGTAAACCTTCTCTTAGGCCTTCCTCTTTTCCTCTTCCTTGGCAGCTCTATCTTTAACATCCTTCTCCCAATATACCCAGCCTTTCTCCTCTGCACATGTCCAAACCAACGCAATCTCGCCTCTCTGACTTTGTCTCCAAACCATCCAACCTGAGCAGACCCTCTAATGCACTCATTTCTAATCAGAATAAAGACTCCAAAATAAACCATTGCATCCTATGTGGATCCAAGTGTGAAAGGACTGGCTACATCAAGATTCAGCTCACGGTACGTTTTTAAACATATATTCAAGAATACAGTTATTTTATGAAAATTAAAGTTGAATACCATTAAACTACATTTCCTAAAAAAATCACATACAGTTGACTCTCCATATTTGTGGATTCATTTAACCACAGATGAAAAATATTAACAGATTTTACAAAAAACAAAACGTGAATTGGCTGTGCGGCCAAAAACTACACTGAGTCCTTGCGAATGAGCTGAAGTGTGGATAATGGCATACCTGCCGTAGCCTTCCGGCATTTCACAGCTCTTCAGTGACTCTCCAGCACTCGCTGTTCAAGCATTGTTCGACGCATGTCTCGTTCATTTGCTGATTCTGGATATTCATTTTGCTTTTTAGCCTCTTGAGCCTAATTGCTGCTTGAAACAGGCAACATAGTGAAAAGAGGATTTGAACGATAATCTGTGGTTGACTTTATTTAACCATTTATGACATTACACAATGCAGAGAATGCCCTCTAGAGCTTACAGACATGCGCACTTGCCTCTTATTATGGAAGAAACCAGGAATTGATGTACCCATGTAATAGAGGGATTACTTGCACACCATTTGTTTCTGTGAAAAGATGGCTAACAAAAAAACAGTTAAGTGCTTAAAGTAATCTCTCAAAGGCTAAGAGGAAGCATAAAGCTTTTGAAAATTGGCGTGTCGCTTGATATACATGATGATGCATGTAGGTTATATGCAACTATTAAGATTTTAGTTAATTATTTTGATGGCAATTTAGTTAATTGTAAGTGTCCTATGTAAAAAATGCATAGTCTGACTTTGTTTTTCTTTTGACTTGCAATGATGATTTTAAGTTTGTTTTGTTAAAATCAGAATCACATTTTTTGCCCAAGTATGCACACATACAAGGAATTTGACTCTGGTTTTGAAAACTCAGAAAGTATAAGTTATATAATCAACATACACACAACTTTGTAATTGAACACAGGAGATAAAAAACAAGACAGGGAATGAAAATATATATATGCATTGTTAGGGACGGCCAGGGCTTTTACCTGGGTGGGATGCCCCCCATGGTGAGAGAGTGTACACAGGGCATTATCTCCCCCAGAATGCTAGCAGGTAGCCCCCCTGGGTTACCATGGTGCCCCAGATTCCCACAGAGTAACATGGGACTTGGAGTTCTTGGTTTCATCCCTTCTGGGTGTCGTGTTTTCCACCAGGGGGGTGCTGCAGGGACTGAGGAGCCCTACTTCACGAGGATTCCTTCTCACCCAGAAGTGCTTTCGGACCATGTGTACGAGACCGGAAGTACTCCCGGGTGGAAGGTGGACGAAGCTTATGAGGAGAAGTGGAAGAGGCAGTGGAAGAGTGACTGAGAGAAAGAAGACAAAGAGTACCTATTGTGCTATACAGTGTTTATTACATAAACTTGTGGCTGTGGTGGTGGAAAATGCTTGTCAAGAAACATTTTCGCCAATAAAGGATTCTTTGTGATTTTGCCTGGTGCCCGTGCCTGTTTGTGCTAGGTGTTTGGGGAGCTGGAGTGCCCCCTGGTGCCCATAGCATACAAAGTGTAAAGTGCAACTCAGTGCAAGAAATGCATTAATAAACACTGAAAAACAAGCATTAACAATATCTAAACATTACTGCAAGACCCTAGGAGGCCCTTTGATGGTGCAGTGCCCAGCCTGATTAAGCTGAATTAACCATTTGTGTGCTTGATAGCTTGTGGGGAAAAAAATGTTCTTATACCTGCTTGTTTTGATGTATATTAATCTATAATGCCTGTCCGAAGGAAGAAGTTCAGAAAGGCTGTGGGCCTGGATGTGAGGAATTGGTGATGATTTTCCCTGCCCATTTCATAACTCCGGAATAGTAAAGATCCTGTAAGGTGGCTGACTGGCACCAATGATATTTCTGCAGATCTGACTATTTGAATCTGAATCTGTTCCTCGGAGAGTCACAGTCAGGGCGGCTGATGGAACGGTCCTCACGGATGACACTGCAATTGTGACCTGCTGGGCTGGCTACTTTAAGCAGTTGTTCAAAGCTGATCCTCTGGCTAGGACGTTGGATATCTCGGGGTCCACAGTTCTTGAGGCTGATCCTCCAATTAGCTGTGACCTACCCAGTCTCACTGAGATTGCACAGGTGGTGAACCAGCTGAAGGTGGGAAAGGCTGCAGGGATCTGTGGTATCTCGGGTGAACTTCTCCAGGCTGATGGTAAAACTGTCCTCTTGGCATTGCAAGCAATCTTTGCTTCCATTTGGGAGACTGGCATCATCCCAATTGATTGGAAAACAGGACTTGTTGTCCCTATCTGGAAAGGGAAGGGTGATTGCCTGGATTGCAGCAACTACAGGGGGACAACACTGCTCTCGGTGCCGGGTAAGGTCCTTGCTAGGGTTGTCCTCAATAGGATCCGTGATCACTTCCTGACCTACCAGTGACTGGAACAGTCTGGTTTTACGCCTAAGAAGTCTACCATCGACCACATCCTGGCAAAGAGGGTTCTCATAGAGCGCAACAAAACAACACATCTTCTCATCTCATTTCTCTCTCTCTCTCTCTCTCTCACACAGGCGGAAGCACGAGCGTAGCAGCGAGCGGAAGCACCGAGCAGAAGCACAGAGCAGCGGCGTCTCCCACAGGCACATAACCCTTCGCAAACACCCGAGCAAGTTCATCAGAAGTAAAGCCGGCAGCTGACCAGAAGAAATAACCGGCAGTGAGAAACTTGAAGCCGACGGTCTCTGAAGCAGAAAGCACTTAAGTAAACTACAGAAAACGGAGAAGATGACATCAATACTAAACATAAGTTCTATCTGCTCTCTGCCCGTTGAGGGCACGTTTATATGCTGTATGTCCTGCAGCATGTACAGTTCAGGTTTTCCGGCTGACATTGTAGACAGCTTCACCTGCCAAAAGTGTTTAGTTAATTTAGAGCTGGTCGGGAAAATACGCGAATTGGAGGACCGCGTTAGGAATCTGATAGCGATTAGGCAAACCGAAAATTGGATCGACTCGGTTTGTTTAGACAATTCGGCTACTTCTGATTCGGCTTCAGTTTCTCCTGGTCCCACTGTAGTCAGTGCACGGCCAATGTCAGCAGCACCAATTTAGCCACAGGGCGAGTGGGTAACAGTAAGACGGGGGTCTAAGAATCCAAAATATAGTCCCCCGGCACCCAGGTCACCAATTCGGACCCAGAACAGATTCTCGGCACTCCACAGCGCGCCTGTGGAAACTGAGAATAAGAAAGTGCTCATAATTGGCGATTCCACAGTGCGGAATGTTAGAATTCCAAACTATGTTAAACCAGCAGTTCATGTTAAGTGCCTCGCAGGGGCCAAGATTTCTGGCATAGAGGCCGCATTGGACCGTGTCGCCGACGATGAAGTATCTACCTTATTGCTGCATGTCGGCACTAATGATATTTATTCACAGCAATCTGAGGTATTAAAGAGGAACTTCATCTCTCTTTGCATCAAAGCTAAAAGAAAATGTCAGAATTTAGTTGTATCTGGCCCCTTACCAAGATTATATAGAGGGGATGTGATTTATAGCAGATTGCATTCCCTTCACTGCTGGCTAGAAACCTGGTGTGCAAACAAAAGCATAGCGTTTGTGAACAATTGGGATGATTTTTGGGAAAGGCCTGGATTTTTCAGAAGAGATGGTCTTCATCCTAACTGGAGGGGATCTTATGTATTATCCCAAAATATGGCAGCAAAACTGCCTGGTTGACTGATTAGAGCACCATCCAGGCCGCAGTCATGTGATCTTAAATCACAGGCTGTTGTTTATCCCACCTGTTACTTTCCTGAAGCTGTTACCCATAATCCTTGTCTTGGGGCATCCAGTAAATTTAGTCTTGATACAAACCTTAAATTAATTGATAACCAAAAAATAAGGTGTATAATTAGACCAAGGGATAAAACCAGACCCTCCACCAGGGGCATCTGTAATAGAAATTTACTACAAATTAAAACAAAAAGTATATCACCAATTCAGAAAGAAGCATACAGTTTTAAATGCTGCTTACTGAACATTCGCTCTCTTGGCACTAAAGCTGTTTTGGTAAATGATATTATATTAAGTACAAAATCTGATCTGTGTCTTCTCACCGAAACCTGGCTTAGTAAATGTGACACTGTCCCCCTAGCTGAGGCGTCACCAGATGGCTACTCGTTCCTTCATAAGTCTAGAGATTCAGGTCGAGGAGGAGGCCTTGGAATAATTCATTGTAACAAAATGCAAATCACTTCTAAAAATTTAGGCAACTTACATCCTTTGAGGCATTCATTTTAAATATTAAAACAGATTCCAACACAATTATAGTGCTAGTCTATAGACCACCAGGGCCGTATTCATTGTTCATCTCTGAATTTAGCAACCTTTTATCTGACTTGGCTATAAATTATGATCACGTAGTACTGATGGGAGATTTTAATGTACACATTGATGTGGAAACTGACACTTTTAGCAAATGTTTTACTTATTTGTTAAATTCAGTAGGATTTTGTCAGAATGTCAGACGTCCAACTCATAATCATAACCACACATTAGATTTAATTATAACTTACAAAGTTGAAATTCAAAATTTAATTATTATTCCATTAAATGAAGTTATTTCCGATCACTATTTAATTACATTTGATTTAGTCCTGCCCTTGCCAACACACTCACAGATTAAAACAAAGACAGTGCGACATCTAGATTGCAATTCTGCTTCAAAATTTATAGATACTTTGAGTAAGTTGAGTGTAATTGTGGAAAACCATTTAGATCAGTTAACATCAAATGCAAACACGGAAAACAATTTAGATCAGCTAACATCACATTATAATGTGACCTTGAGAGATGCTCTGGACACAGTGGCTCCCCTTAAAACAAAAGTGGTCAAAGCACATAGAAACTCTCCCTGGTTTAATGAAAACACGCGAGCTCTTAAATTAGAGTGTCAAAAACTGGAGCGCAGATGGAGAACAACAAAGCTACATGTCTTTCATATTGCATGGACAGAGAGTGTTAATAAATATAAAAAAGCCCTCTTTAAAGCTCGGTCAGAATACTATTCTACATTAATAGATAACAATAATAAAAATCGTCGGGTACTGTTTAGAACAGTGGCTAAATTAACAAATGGAAATTCAGATCAACAGTGCAACATACCAACAGACATTAGCAGTACAGACTTTATGAACTTCTTCAATGAGAAAATTAAAAATATAAGATCCCAGATCTCTGCATCACGGTACAAACCAAATACTAGCTTAGCAGACCCTGTCTCACATTGCACTCAGCACCTTAGTAATTTTAATCCTGTAACTGAGCAGGAAGTATTAAGTTTAATTTCTAAAATGAAGCCCACTACTTGTTCCCTAGATCCAGTGCCAACAAAACTAGTAAAAAGTGCAATGGATGTTCTTGCAGCGCCTATCCTAAACATTATCAATAGTTCATTATTGCATGGCACAGTACCTGATACACTAAAAGTGTCAGTCATTAAACCATTACTTAAAAAGTCAGACCTTGACCCACATATACTAAATAATTATAGGCCTATTTCAAATTTACCGTTTCTCTCTAAAATACTAGAAAAAGTAGTCGCCAGTCAGCTTCAGACACACCTTACGCAATACAATTTATTTGAGAAATTGCAGTCTGGTTTTCGCACGGTCATAGTACAGAAACGGCACTAACACGGGTTGTAAATGACATTCTGATATCCTCTGATGAAGGAAACTCCACTGTAATTATGTTGTTGGACTTAAGTGCAGCATTTGACACCATCGACCATTCTATTTTACTGCACAGGCTAAAAAATGATGTTGGGCTTACAGGCACCGTGCTCGCTTGGTTTAGTTCTTACTTATCAAATCGATTCCAATATGTACAGAAATGTGCTGACAGTACTCCATCATTATACACAGAAGTTCAATATGGTGTCCCGCAGGGCTCAGTACTGGGACCTTTACTGTTTTCACTTTACATGCTTCCACTGGGATCTCTCATTAGGAAACATAATGTTAATTTTCACTCGTATGCAGATGACACCCAGTTATAACTTTCATTTAAATCAGATGAAGTTTCTCCAATGCTGTCTTTAATTAGTTGTGTTAGTGAATTAAAGGAGTGGATGAATAAGAACTACTTGTCTTTAAATACAGATAAAACAGAGATGTTAATTGTTGGAGGGAATGATGCTGATCACAACAATATTTTGTCATCATTTAACTCAGTGGGAATCCCAGTCAATTTTACTGAATCAGCCCGCAATCTAGGAGTTATCTTTGACTCTAGCATGTCATTTAAAGCGCATATTACAAAGTTGTCCAAAACATGTTTCTTCCATCTTAAAAATGTTAGGAAATTAAGGCGCTTTTTAAATAAACAGGATTCTGAGAAACTAATTCATGCATTTATCTCTAGTAGGATTGACTACTGCAATGCGGTGTTCACTGGATATTCAAACTGTTCTTTATACAGCCTCCAGTTAATCCAAAATGCGGCTGCGAGAATTATTACAAGAACAAGAAAATACGAACACATAACTCCAGTTCTTAAATCCTTACACTGGCTCCCGGTTAAGTTTAGGGCAGATTTCAAAATCCTTCTTTTAACATATAAAGCATTAAATGGCCGAGGTCCGGCTTACTTGTCTGAACTTATCATGACTTACAAACCTGAGCGCACCTTAAGATCTCAAGATGCCGGTCTGCTTATGATTCCAAGAATTAATAAAATAACAGTGGGAGGTCGAGCTTTTAGTTGCAGGGCCCCTAAACTGTGGAATGGTCTGCCTGCTACTATAAGAGATGCCCCTTCGGTCTCAGCTTTTAAATCCCGGCTGAAGACTCACTACTTCAGTTTATCATATCCTGACTAGAGCTGCTGATTAACTGTACAGACTGCATCTCTGTTGTTAGTCATTAGCACTTAAACATAAGTAACATGACAGCTATAATTGTATACTAACCCTCACTTATTCTGTTTTTCTTCTCGGTACTCAAATGTGGCACTTGGTGCCATGGCGCACCTGCCAAGTTGTTTTGCCTGCCTAAGGAAAAGTCATCCCAGATGGAGGATCGCAGGAATCGTGGGAAAGAGGGGTCCTTTCATCAGATTGGCTGGCCCAACATTGTTTCAGCCGTGGAATGGCCAAATGGGGGAGGCAGCTTGAAGGATGAGGTCTCCAGGACTCTACACAAATCCAAATCTTATCATGGGATATATCATCTACTCTAAATTCTGCTCTGTACTTCTAAAATTTATATTTTTTATTTCTTACTATATTGAGGAATTGTTCTGTTCTGTGTACTGCATTGTATTGTATTGACCCCTTCTTTTGACACCCACTGCACACCCAACCTACCTGGAAAGGGGTCTCTCTTTGAACTGCCTTTCCCAAGGTTTCTTCCATTTTTCCCTACAAGGTTTTTTTGGGAGTTTTTCCTTGTCTTCTTAGAGAGTCAAGGCTGGGGGGCTGTCAAGAGGCAGGGCCTGTTAAAGCCCATTGCGGCACTTCCTGTGTGATTTTGGGCTATACAAAAATAAAAAAATTTAAAAATAATAATAATATTTGCAAATATCTGTAGAGTTTCTTTGCAGCCTTTGTCAATTTTCGTAAAGCATTCAACTCTGCCCTGTGGGACATCCTGAGCGTTCACGGGATCCCCTCAAGGTTGCTGGATGTCATGGCCAGCCTGTACACTGGTACTGTGAGTACTGTGCAGAGTGGAGGCAGAACCTCTGTGTTTTTCCCAATTGATTCTGGGGTTCGTCAGGGGTGTGTTCTTGCTCCTACTCTGTTCAATGCTTGTATGGACTGGGTGTTGGGCAAGGTCTTGGGGTCCAGCGGCTGTGGGGCATCTGTTGGTGAAGAAAGATTTACTGACCCAAAGAGTGTCTGATTTAAAGACAGCATGCCGTAGAGCTGAGCGTAAATGGAGGAAGACTAAACTAACTATCCACTATGAAATATTAAAAGTTAAAATAACAGAATACAATAACACAGTCCGTCTTGAGAGGCGCTGCTATTTCTCTAAGATTATAAATAACAATGCTAGTAATCCCAGAGTCTTATTCTCAACGATTGTCTGTTAAACCCAAGTAACTCAAAGGAATGCATCCTAAGTACGTCAAGTAAAACCTGTGAAGCTATCTCTGTATTTTTCAATCAAAAAATTAATGATATTCGAAATAACATAGTATATCTCCCCAACACTAAGGATCCTCCTAAACCCCAGTATTCTGTTATAAACAAATTGAACTGTTTCACTAGGATAGATTTACCTGATTTACATTAAATAATTTCTCAAATGAAACCCTCCACCTGCGTCCTTGACCCAATACCAACAAATTTTTTCAAAGAAGTATCAGGCGTGCTAATTGATAATGTTCTTGACATAGTAAATTCGTCATTAGATACGGGGGTCTTCCCAGACTGTCTTAAGACTGCTGTACTTAAACCCCTACTTGAGAAAAATAACCTCGACCCCTCTGCTCTTGAAAATTTTAGACCCATCTCTAACCTGCCTTTCTTACAGTGCATCCGGAAAGTATTCACAGCGCATCACTTTTTCCACATTTTGTTATGTTACAGCCTTATTCCAAAATGGATTAAATTCATTTTTTTTCCTCAGAATTCTACACACAACACCTCATAATGACAATGTGAAAAAAGTTTACTTGAGGTTTTTGCAACTTTATTAAAAATAAAAAAACTGAGAAATCCCATGTACATAAGTATTCACAGCCTTTGCTCAATACTTTGTCGATGCACCTTTGGCAGCAATTACAGCCTCAAGTCTTGTTGAATATGATGCCACAAGCTTGGCACACCTATCCTTGGCCAGTCTCGCCCATTCCTTTTTGCAGCACCTCTCAAGCTCCATCAGGTTGGATGGGAAGTGTCGGTGCACAGCCATTTTAAGATCTCTCCAGAGATGTTCAATCGGATTCAAGTCTGGGCTCTGGCTGGGCCACTCAAGGACATTCACAGAGTTGTCCTGAAGCCACTCCTTTGATATCTTGGCTGTGTGCTTAGGGTCGTTGTCCTGCTGAAAGATGAACCGTTGCCCCAGTCTGAGGTCAAGAGCGCTCTGGAGCAGGTTTTCATCCAGGATGTCTCTGTACATTGCTGCAGTCATCTTTCTCTTTATTCTGACTAGTCTCCCAGTCCCTGCCGCTGAAAAACATCCCCACAGCATGATGCTGCCACCACCATGCTTCACTGTAGGGATGGTATTGGCCTAGTGATGAGCGGTGCCTGGTTTCCTCCAAACGTGACGCCTGGCATTCACACCAACGAGGTCAATCTTTGTCTCATCAGACCAGAGAATTTTCTTTCTCATGGTCTGAGAGTCCTTCAGGTGCCTTTTGGCAAACTCCAGGCGGGCTGCCATGTGCCTTTTACTAAGGAGTGGCTTCCGTCTGGCCACTCTACCATACAGGCCTGATTGGTGGATTGCTGCAGAGATGGTTGTCCTTCTGGAAGGTTCTCCTCTCTCCACAGAGGCCCTCTGGAGCTCTGACAGAGTGACCATCGGTTCTTGGTCACCTCCCTGACTAAGGCCCTTCTCCCACGATCGCTCAGTTTAGATGGCCGGCCAGATCTCGGAAGAGTCCTGGTGGTTTCGAACTTCTTCCACTTACGGATGATGGAGGCCACTGTGCTCATTGGGACCTTCAAAGCAGCAGAAATTTTTCTGTAACCTTCCCCAGATTTGTGCCTCGAGACAATCCTGTCTCGGAGGTCTACAGACAATTCCTTTGACTTCATGCTTGGTTTGTGCTCTGACATGAACTGTCAACTGTGGGACCTTATATAGACAGGCGTGTGCCTTTCCAAATCATGTCCAGTCAACTGAATTTACCACAGGTGGACTCCAATGAAGCTGCAGAAACATCTCCAGGATGATCAGGGGAAACAGGATGCACCTGAGCTCAATTTGGAGCTTCACGGCAAAGGCTGTGAATACTTATGTACATGTGCTTTCTCAATTTTTTTATTTTTAATAAATTTGCAAAAATCTCAAGTAAACTTTTTTCACGTTGTCATTATGGGGTGTTGTGTGTAGAATTCTGAGGAAAAAAATGAATTTAATCCATTTTGGAATAAGGCTGTAACATAACAAAATGTGGAAAAAGTGATGCGCTGTGAATACTTTCTGGATGCACTGTAAGTAAAATTCTAGAGAAGGCAGTCATTATGCAGTTAAATGAGCACCTTAATAAACATGCTATTCTTGATAAATTTCAGTCAGGATTTAGAACAAATCACAGCACAGAAACTGCACTCATTAAAGTAGTAAATAATTTGCGGGTAAATGCAGACAGAGGCCATTTATCTGTTCTCATCCTCTTAGATCTGAGTGCCGCATTTGACACCATTGATCATAATATTCTTAAGAATCGCCTTAGTCAGTGGGTGGGCCTCTCTGGCAGTGTCTTAAATTGGTTTGAATCCTACCTGGCAGGGAGAAAATTATTTGTTGGTTGTGGTAATTACAACTCAAAGACACATGATATCCTATATGGTGTTCCACAAGGCTCTATCCTGGGTCCGCTGCTCTTCTCAATCTACATGCTTCCATTAGGTCAGATTATCTCAGGGCACAACTTGAGCTACCACAGCTATGCTGATGACAAACAGCTGTATTTATCAATAGCGCCTGATGACCCCAAATCTCTTGATTCACTAACACAATGTCTGACTTGTATTTCAGAATGGATGAATAGTAACTTTCTCAAGTTAAATAAAGAGAAAACTGAAATCTTGGTAATTGGCAATAATGGATACAATGAGGCTATTAGAAATAAACTGGAAGCATTAGGATTAAAAGTCAAAATGGAGGTAAAAAGCTTAGGGGTAACTGTTGACTGTAATCTAAATTTTAAATCGCATATTAATCAGATCACTAGGACAGCATTTTTTCACTTAAGAAACATAGCAAAAGTTAGACCTCTTATATCATTGAAAGGTACTGAGAAATTAGTTCATGCGTTTGTTTTCAGTCGACTAGATTACTGTAACGCACTCCTCTCAGGACTACCCAAAAAAGACATAAATCGTTTGCAACTAGTGCAGAATGCAGCTGCTAGAATCCTTACCAGGAAAAAAAAATCCGAGCACATCTCTCCAGTTTTGATGTCACTACACTGGTTATCTGTGTCATTCAGGATTGACTTTAAAATTTTGCTTATGGTTTATAAAGCCTTAAATAATCTCGCCCCATCCTATATATCGGAATGTCCGACATCTTATATTTCAAATCGCAACCTCAGATCCTCAACTGAGTGTCTCCTTAGAATTCCAAGAGCAAAACTTAAAAGAAGTGGTGAGGCAGCCTTCTGCTGTTATGCACCTAAAATCTGGAATAGCCTGCCAGTAGGAATTCGCCAGGCTAATACAGTGGAGCACTTTAAAAAACTGCTGAAAACACATTACTTTAACATGGCCTTCTCATAACTTCACTGTTATTTAATCCTGATACTCTGTATATCCAGTTCATTATAATAACCATTCATGGTGGCTCTAAAATCTGTACTAACCCCTATTCTCTCTTCTGTTTCCTTTTCCGGTGTCCTTTTGGTGGTGGCTTGCGCCACCACCATCTACTCTAAGTACCATGATGTTCCAAAAATGATGGATGGATTAAAAGACAGAAGTCTGTATGACCATCAGCATCAAGTGACTCCGCGAGAACCCTAACTACAAAAAGGACTATTTCATTTATGTTAGGTAGAATGCGCAGAGGGGATTGGGGGGGTCTCGTGGCCTGGAACCTCTACAGATTTTATTTTTTATCTCCAGCTTTCTGGAGTTTTTTTTTTTTTTTCTGTCCACCCTGGCCATCGGACCTTACTCCTTTTCTATGTTAACTAATGTTGCCTTATTTTAACTTCTTATTTTGTCTTTTATTTTTCTTTTCTTCATTATGTAAAGCACTTTGAGCTACTTTTTGTATGAAAATGTGCTATATAAATAAATGTTGTTGTTGTTGTTGTTGATCTTGTCTTTGCTGATGAAGCTCTGATTGGTGCGCACGAGAGACTGAGCCAGTAGTCTGAGTGTCTGGACTTGCAAGTGTCCTGGATAAAAACCAAGATCCAGGCCTTTAATGACCTCTTGGGCACAACCATCAGCAGTGTGTCTGTTTGCTGAGAGAGTGTTGACCTTGTCGAGAGGTTTACTTACCTTGGCAGTGACATTCATGTTTCTGGGGACTCTTCCTATGAAGTCAGTAGACAGATTGGGAGAGCATGGGGGGTCATGAGGTCGCTGGAAAGGGGTGTGTGGCGCTCCTGATACCTATGCAAAAGAATGAAGGTCCAAGTCTTTAGCGTCCTGGTGCTTCCTGTCTTGCTATATGGTTGTGAGACATAGACGCTATCCAGTGACCTGAGGTGAAGACTGGACCCCTTTGGTACTGTGTCTGTCTGGAAAATCCTTGGGTACCGTTGCTTTGACTTTGTGTCGAATGAGCAGTTGCTCATGGAGTCCTGAATGAGGCACATTACCTGCATTGCAAGGGAGCATCAGTTACGGCACTACGGCCATGTAGCACGTTTCCCAGAGTGTGATCCAGCTCGTAGGATCCTCATTGTTGGGGACTCAAGTGGTTGGACCAGGCCAAGGGGTCGCCCACGTAACACCTGGCTGCGGCAGATAGAGGGTTATTTCCGGAGGGTGGTACTGGACCGCGTGTCTGCCTGGGGGGTTGTCAACTGAGATCCCGAGTTGTTTCGTCGTGTAGTGGGTGCGGCAATGCACTGTACCAGTGCATGCTCCCCAACTTGACTTGACTGAGAAGAATGAGAAATGGCTAAAACACAAACTTTAAGCAAAAGTCATTATTTATTCAGATATTCAACTTTTATTAATATAAGTTTCATGAAAACATTGGTTTCCCCTGTTTTTGAAGCGCAGTAAAGGCAGAGCTTCTGTTTAGCTCCTGATCCATTCTGCCACGAATGCTCCCTTGATGGACAGGGCACCTTTCTCCACATGTTCTGCGAATGTCCTACTTTTGCTGTTCTTTGTACCTCAGTTGCTTCTGCACTCTCCTCCATCTTGTCTGTCTTCATAACTTGCTCTCCTATCACTTTAATTCTGTTAGATTTCTCTATTCTCTCTTTCTATTCATTACCAGTGCATTATTTCATTAGCCACAATAGCAGCCAAAGGTTTAATAGCGTCCCAATGGAAGAATCCTGAACCTGTCACTTTCTTTGTTTGGAAGCATTCTTTTTATAATCTTGCTCTACTAGAACTGTCAGCCACATGGATCAATGGAGTACCTGCACATACTATTAGTAAATGGGAAAACAATATCTGATTGATCAAGTCGTGGTTGACAGAGAACCCTTGAGACAATCTGGTATAATTTCAGTAGTTTACTTTCTTCTGCTGGCTGTGTGGGTCTCCGGAACCTGTCATACCTGAGTGTGTTATAAATTCCAATTTTACACAGCCCTCTTTTTACACCTCCGTGGGTGCTGGTAGGGGGTGTTTGCTTTTAAATTTCTCTATGAAAATGTCCTTTCAATAATTTGTTATTGTTCTCTTATTTCTCTGAAATCAAATTAAAAATTGATCACCAAAAAAATATTGCAAACCTTTATGAGAACCTGTTGCACTTTATTGTTATGGAACATTAAGGTTGGGGAAGGTTGTCCTTTCTGAATCCACTGTGTATCTCTTAGCCTCTGCATTTGTAACTCTTTGGATGTTGTAGATCAATATTAGTTTATATATTTAGAGCAGGTCTAGTTAAAGATTCATTTTTCATCTGTTTTGGGTCTTTTAGAAAGTGTGTTCCTGGCTGCAGGACATCATGGGACTAAGGAAGGTTAGGGTTAGAGGCGTGGGGTGGAAGCATATGGAGTTTATAATTAAAGGTGGCAGCCATCTCATCACCCCTGCCAATTCATCTGCTCCTCCTGAACACACCACTCCATTCTTCTCTTTCTCTCCTCTGTCCATCACTGATGTCTCCAGCCTTCTCCCTAGTCACCACATTGCCTGTCCACTTGTCCTCGTCCCCTCACACCATCTCTTCCTCATTAATTTCTGCAGTCACACACATCATCAACACCTGACTCAGCACAGGCACTTTTTCAAACAGGTCATAATTACTACACTTCTTAAAAAGCCCACACTTGACCCATCTCAAAGTAGGCCATTACAAACCAGTCTCTCCTGTTTTGCAAATGTGCCAGTCAGTTTATTTTTATAGTGCGGCATTGAGATCATGGACCAGAAGGCACATGCCAAATCAGTGCCAGCAGAAACACAGAAGAGAAGGTGATGGAAAAGAAAAGAGGATGCAACTTTGACAACAAACTCCTGTTACAAGACCTTAGCTTCTCCCTGGAAAGACAACTCATGTTCAAGTGACATAGTATTTTCAAATAAGGCCGGGGAAAGGCCATGTACCTCTGTGCCACCTGAGTGGATCTGTGAAACTGTGAAACGCGCAAACACACACATGCATTCAAGCATTTTTTATTTTGTAGGGACTGATATTTGGACTTCAGATTTTGCACATTCATAACCACGTGTCATTTGAACCATTTCTTTTTTTTGGTTTTACTCTTGAATAAAAGCATGATTGTTTTGTAATACCTTTTGTGAAAGTGTTTATTTGATATTTGGACTTCAGTCTTTACACATTCTACACTTCACGTCAACATTATGTTGTTATTACTATAACATGATAAGATTTTGAACCCTTATGGCTTATTTTAGTCTTGAACAGCAATAATCTTGAATTGTAATTGCTCCTTATTAGCAATAAGATGAAATTGACAAAAAAACAGCATTTCTCCATTTAGCTTGTTTCCATTTACACCTGTGTGTATTTATTGTGCACTATTTAGCTGCCTAAACCCCACCCCCCCCCACCCCCACCCATCCTGTAAAATTCATTTTGACCCAAAACTACAAACACAAAGAAATTCTCTGGTTATGGGTGACCAGTGAAAGGTACTGGTCAGTGTTCACATGGTGTCAGATGGCAGATTGTTACACTGCAGTCTGGATCAAGAGAAAACACTGGATAGAGTGCCTCAGTGAATGAGGTGTTTAACCTGTGCAGGAGGGTCATTGTGTGTGAGACACTATAAAATGACAGAGAGCCAGCAGGCCAGTCCAGATACACCCCTATTCTGGGGCTGTAGGGGGCACAGATGACAGTCTGTTGGCTATTGTGATAATCAAAGTACTGGGAATAAAAACACTGCAAACTCCAGGACTTGTCATTGAATCCAAGACTGCACTCGTCACCTTCTCCTTTCCTGCTCAGTCCTTTATATGCGACTCCTATCAGCATGTTGTCTCCACTGCATTCCACCTCCCAGTAGCAGCGAGTTCCAGTCAGAGCCTCTCTGCACAGAACTTGGGGACAGTAGTCAAATCTGTCAGGATGATCAGGATATTCAGTCTCTGTTTCCTCACGTGTCACCTTCTTGTTCTCTTCAGATAGACGAAGTTCACTGTGGGCCGTGTTGATGTCCAGTGTTAGTGGACAGAAGTCTGAAAGGAGAGAAAACAAAAAGGAGTCAGGAAATTTGGGAGTGTGTAACGGGGCTGGAGGTCAATTAACAAGAACAGTCAGGAACTGCATTGACAAGACTCAAATGTGTTCAATTAAAAATGAAATTACAAAAAGACAACAATAGACAACAAAGAGAAAGGAATGCAAGTCAGACATTTAGAAGGAGTCTCAGTCATCTGGAATTATGATAAATGCCATAAGGTCAATGTAGTTCTAATGGACTGTCCACACTGACCACTGGATTTATTAAAATGACTTTCATTGTCTTTGTTAAGTTTGCATGTTCTCCTCATGTCACTTCTGCTTTTCTTCATACATTCCACAGACGTGCATGTTGAGTTAATTGGTAAATTAAAATTAAATGACACAAATCAGTAAACTTGTAAAGTAGCATGAGGACGACTCAATGAGGTGACACAGACTCAGAGTGTTCTGGAAATGAGCAGTGGATTTACTGGGATTTCTTTTATTTCAGTAAAAGTTACAAATTACCATTTTCTATTTTTAACACAGATTACCTATCTATGTATCTCCTAACATGCTCTTCCTTTGCAACTACCCCTTCCCCATTTCTCTTCCCATCCACACCGTGGTAAAGCAGTTTGCATCTACCACCAATGCTTCTGGCTTTACTCCCTTTCCACTTGTTCTCCTGTACACACAGTACATCTACCTTTATCTGCTGTATCATATCAGCCAGCTCTATCTCTTCACCAGTCATAGTACCAACATTCAAAGTTCCAAATCTAAACTCCACACTCTTTCCTTTCCTCCTCTTCCATTGTCTTTGAACCCTCTTCCCCCCTCTTGTTTTCATTCACCTTCTTTGCCCAGCAGTAGCATAGTTTCCACTGATACCCTGCTGGACAGCAGCATCTGTGGAGGCAGTTGTTAACCTAAGCCTCAACCGATCTGGTATGGGCATTCTGTTTCTCATTCATATTTTTCATTTGGCCCAGGTTTTCTGCCGGATACCCTTCCTGATGCAATCCTCCCCAGTTTACCCAGGCCTGGGGCCGGCACTAAGACCGCACTAGCTTGTGGGACCCCTGTGGCTGAGGTAGGGGTAATTGTGAAGGAAGAGTATGTTAGGAGTGTTTTGGAGGTGAAGAGAACATCTGATGAGAGATGATAGTAAGGGAACCATATGAATATCTGCCAACTAAATTGTTACCAAACAATTATTTCACCAATATGTTTGTAAAGGTGTGTAATAACATGTATTAAAATGTTGAAATTAAACTCCCGTGGTAAACCCTGAAAAAAACCTGCTCAAGTTAGGGTACCGATTAATTATGTTTCGAAAAATTGATTTTTAAAAATTGAGCCTTAAGTAACTTGTGAGGGGTCAAATAAGGGTTTTTTCATGATTCTGAGTTGATTGTTAGCATTTATATTTCACCACAAACACTCCATTGTGGAAAAATAATTTCTATATATATGTCATATTCTACTTTGCAGGACATTTGAGTCTAGCAATATACACGATGAAGATGTTACTCCACCTATGTTCAATTGCTTTATCTGTGAAGGCCTGGATACACCAGTTCAGAGGCTCACACAGGCAACTCCAAAGGGCTATTCTACTTTTTTGAAATATGCAGAAGCAGTCAAAAATGCTACATTTGTGGGACATATGAAGGAGGCTCAAAAGGAAGGAAAACTGAGGTACCACTTGAAGTGTAAAAGTGATCTGTACAACAACTTGAGATCATCAAGATGTCAGCTCAAGTATCAAAGACAGAGAAAGAGTCATCAACGTTGAAGAGAAGATGCACTTGCTCTGAATTCAATGCATTTACTGCCTGTAGTTCTACAAGTTCACAGTCAGTTCACCTCCTGTATAAGGATGTATGCATTTTTTGCAACCAACCTGCTCAGCTCTACAAAAATAATCCAGCAGAAGCTAGAAAGAAATATAGAGTACCAGATAATTTGACTGCAGATAAACTGAAGACAGCACAGAGTCACTGGGATGACTGGGGCACTGAAGTCATTGGATGCCTGGAAGGGATTAACGACTTGGTAGCAGAAGAAACACTGTACCATTTGCGCTGCAGACTTCTTTTTGAGAGAGGTGAGCATTACTCCAAGATTGAAGAGGAAGGAAAAAGAAAGAGAGGACAGAGGAAAATTGATGAGGAGCAAGATACAGTTTTTAGTGAATTCTGCGAATGGTTTGACTCAGAATTAGAACATGGGGTGATGACGCTTGACCAAGTCCACAAAAAACTGCAGGAGTTTGATCAGTCACCAGATAAGAGCCTCTGTTATTCAAAGTATTGGCTAAAGATAAAACTCCAAGAGAAATACCATGATACCTTGTATTTCACAAGACAGGAGAGAAGGGCAGATGTACTCTGTCTAAAAGATAGCATCGACAACATTCTGCGAGAGCATCATGTTAATCTTCAACATGGAGATGAGATGACTCAGATCATAAAGACAGCACTCAAGTTCATATGCAATGACATTGCCATGATTGATCTAGATCCGAAGTCATACCCCACTGCACACAGTATGACTGACATCGATAGTCAGCTGGCACTTGTCCCTGCGAGCCTTCAGATGTTCTTGAGACCGATTGTCAAGAAAGATGAAAGAGTTGCCGTTTGGGGTCAGAACTTTATTGAGGCATGTCGACCTCGATCAGGAGTATTGCCACATCAAATGGGGCTTGCCATACAACTTGATCATAGATATGGGTCAAAATGGATGCTCAACAAGTTACACCAGCTGGGATACACTGAGTCTTACTCGGAGACACAAAACTACAAATGCTGCTTCCTTAATAGCAGGAGTGGAGATGGTGCCCCAGGTATTTATGGCACTCTTGACACCATTGTGGAAGAAACTGATGATCAGATCAATGATGAGGTTGCGGTTGATGCTGCACTTGATGATCTATCAGTGATGACAGCCAGTGACAGTGAAATGTCGAGTAATGATCAGGTGGTCTCTATGGAGGTTGGGGAAACAAACAATGCAGTCACTCAGTTTGTTGGAGACAATATAGATTTAAACATTGTCTCTATTCATGGAAACACTCCCTTCCACTCAATGGGTTGGATCAAAGTCACCTCTCCGGCATCACCTTTGCCAGATCCACAGACAACAGCAGCTGCCCCCAGGGTGAAGTTGAAGGCACTCGACAAAGCTAAGATCCTGAGAGGAGCTGAAGTGAAGATTCTTCCATTTACCAAGAGGAAACAGACAGGAATAAACACCATCATATTTCTCCCCATCGCTGAGCTCTCCTCCTCTCTGGCTCATGACCAGCCACTCCTCACTCCGGGCGACACACTCTGGGCAGTGGGGTGGGTGATCAAAGCCCAGGATCCTGAGTTCCAACACTCCAACTGGAATGGCTGGATGAAGAGAATCCATGCAGATGATGCAAAGCAGAACACACAGATTGACTTCCTCCCAGTCATTGAAGGTGACCCTAATGACCTCAACACCATTTTTACCACTCTCAAAGAGTGCATACAGACAGAGTCGCTATAGTGACCTTTGATGTTCCGATTTGGCTGAAGGCTGTGGATATTATAAAGCAGGCAAATCTACCGTCATTGCAAGGTTGGGTGGATTTTACCTGCTGAAGTCTTGTCTTGGATCAATGGGTAACATCATGGAGGATTCTGGACTACTAGAGGTGATCCAGTTGATCAATCCTGGAAGTACGACAGCTAACCACATCATGGATAGAGCATGTTTTGACAAGGAATCTGTGCTCACCTCCTCATTGATGCAGCCATCTATCAGCACATCATGAAACTTGCCTTCACTGAGGAGGAGCGTGGTGACATGAGGACCTTCATGAAGAAGGTGGCTGATGGGAAGATGGGAGCCAGACACACAGACCCAGTAGTGGCAGTGTTTGAGCAGAGGTTTGAAGAAACCTTCAAATGACTCGCAGAAGGAGGAAGAACACCTGCACTCTGGGTGCAGTACCACCACATGGTAGATGTGATCAAGGCCTTTATCAGAACCGAGCAACTTGCAGACCACAAAGGGAATCTGTCCTATATTGTTACCCAGATGCTTGACATCTTTGCCACTGCAGGCCATCATCAATTTGCCAAGGGCGCATGGCTGTACTGTCAACTCATGAAGGAACTTGAAAGTTTGCCTGTTTACAAGGACACCTTAGAAAGTTTCGCTGCCCACGGGAACCAAGTTGTTCGTTACTCCAGCCATGAGTGGTCCGGCGCTTGGTCTGCATTGAGCAGACATTAATGAAGGCAGCCAAGTAAGAAGGTGGACTGAGCAGAGGAAGAATGAGAAACAGTGTTTCTGGCCACAAGTGCTGGGTGCTCACCCTCAGTCACTTCTTTGATGCCAACCAGCAGATGGAGGAAGACGTCAGGAAACATGCTCCACTCCACAGAGACCTTGCCAAAACACAGATGAAGAGAGATGCAGAGGCAGTTGAACTTGTCCTAAAATGGTTAGAGGAGAACAAGCCATTCGACAACAATCGAGACAAGGAGTTGCTCGTGTCATTCTCAACAGGATTCACAAGCACAGGAAATGACTCAGTCAATGCTGAGAGAGCAGCTGAAGTAGGGATGGAGATGCAGATCAAGCTGGATGGACAGTCAGTGACATCGACCATGGATGTCAAGTCAAAGGTACAAGCCCTGTTATCACTCAGAAAGATGCCAATGGTCACTGAGAAGAAGATTCACCTTGACTCACTAAAGGTGTTCAACTGATTGATCATTTTCGCCCAGCGGGATATGACAGTTGAGAAAAGCTTGGAGTATGAGCTGACTCCCTTCTCATTGTCCCTGTTCAGCAACAAAGATCAGAAGATGAACAAGGCAAACAAGGCAGACTTTTCAAAGACAAGCCTGAAGGCATTAACTTGACCTCAGTAACCAACCCTGCTGCACCCTGGTGATTGATGGCGGATGGCTTCTCTACATGGTGAAGTGGGAACAACATCAGACCTGGCAGGAGATCGCCAACAGTTACCTGAGATACATGCAGTGTCTGGGCCATCGTTCTCAGAAGATCATTGTGGTCTTTGATGGCTACAGCAGATCACCAAAAGATCACGACCACATCTGGCGCACCAAGAATTCCTGCTGTGATCTCCAGATTCGACCGGATATGTTCTACTGGACCCCAAAAACAAAGTTCCTGGACAACACTCATAACAAGAGTGAGCTCATCCACCTCCTCTCTTCAACCTTCCGAAAACATCACATCACTGTGGAGCAGTGTGACAATGATGCTGATACTTCGATTGTGAGAGAGACATTGGCTGCTGCTTCAAATTGCTCTGTTGAGGTCAGTTACATTTGTGTTTGTATTTTTCTTCATTAACTACTAGATGGTGCCCGGAGAGGTGATGGGGTAGTTTAAAAAGAAGAGAATTCACATTGTTGAAAAGTTTGATCTGTTTTTGCACGGTTCATTATGCCTTGTATATCTTGGTCAATTTTCAGGTCCGGGCAGAAGATGCAGACGTGCTGGTAATGCTGGTGCACCATAGCTCAGGTCGCCACCATCCACTCTTCTTCACCACATCAAATGGCTCTTATGACGTCAGAAAGATCCAAGAATCTCTCTCTGAAAGACAGATGCGCTACTTGCTCTTTTGTCATGCCTTCACAGGGTGTGATACGTTTTCTGCAATCGCTGGCCATGGGAAAACAACTCTATTTGACAGGTAATAATGATAATACTACTATTACTTCGACAAATAATAATAATAATAATAATAATCATTGTCATCATAGCAAAAATATTAAAAATAATAATAATAATTGTATTTCTGGTTCACATTATACTTGACACAAACCTTTTTTCAGGTTTTGTGCAGGGGATGTGGATGAGCACATGTACATCTTCCTTGACACAGAAGCCCCCAAAGAGGCAGTGATTCAGACTGGTACTGTGATTTGCCAGTACATTTACCATGGACCAGATACTACGTTGGGTGAAATTCAGTACAACATGTTCTCAAGGAAGGTGGCGGCAGGAGTGATCAAACCAGAAACTCTACCTCCAACAGAGGGTGCAGCTGCACAGCATTCACTCTGTGCCTACCTGCAGACCCGGGACTGGATCCTTCTACAGATCATGTCTCTGAACCCCAGTGACTATGGATGGACATTAGGTGTGTATGGGTATGAGCCAGTTCCAAGACTAGACCCCATGGCTCCTGAGGAGCTACTTAAGTTCACAAGCTGTAACTGTCATGAAGATTGCAGCAACCGGCGGTGCAGCTGCAAGAAGAATGGGGTCACATGCATCTCGGTATGTGGAATCTGTAAAGGCATTACATGCAGAAATTGTAGTGATGATGTTTTTGAGTCTGAAAAAGACATAGACAATGACTCTTGAAGCTTCTGACATTGTGAATGAGAAATAACTCTGACTATTATATAAGTATGTGAAATAAAAGCTACTTTGAATGTAAATGTAAAAGTGAGTGTGACCTTTTTCGACAATGGAGTGTTTGTGGTGAAATATAAATGCTAACAGTCAACTCAGATTCATGAAAAACCCTTATTTGACCCCTTACAAGTTACTTAAGGCCTGATTTTAAAAAATAGATTTTTTGAAAAACAATTAATCGATACCCTAACTTGAGCGGGTTTTCTCAGGTTTCCCACAGGAGTTGAATTTCAACATTTTAATACATGTTATTACACACCTTTACAAACATATTGGTGAAGAAATTGTTTGATAATGATTTAGTTAGCAGATTAGTGTTATATCTCATAAAATGCCATTACTATGAGCATAAAGTTGGAAATCAAAGGAGTCATGTTAAATGTCATCAGTGCATACAGTATTGCACCACAAAAGAGATGTGAGATGGAGAAGAAAGAAGATTTCTGGAGCAAGTTAGATGAAATGTTTGAGAGTATACCCAAAGAAGAAAGAGTGGTGATCAGAGTGGAACTTAATGGACAAGTTGAAGAAGGGAACAGTAGTGATGAGGAGGTGATGGGCAGGTATGAGAGAGACAAATGTTGTAGTTGACTTTGCAAAAATGATGGAGATGTGCGGTGGTGAATACATATTTTAAGAAGAAGGAGGAACACATAGTGATGTATTAGAGTGGAGGAAGGTGCAAAGAGGTGGGTAATGTCCTATGTAGGAGATGCAGTGTGAAAGAGATTATAGGATGTAAGGTAATGGCATGAGATAGTGTAGTTGGACAGCATGAATTGTTTGTATGTAGGATGAATTTCGAGGTGAAAAAGAAGAAGAGTGTGAAAATGGAGCAGAGAATTAGGTAGTGGATGCTGAAAGAGGAAGACTGTTGTGTAAAATTCAGAGAGGAAGTGAGGCAGGTGCTGGGTGGTGGTGAAGACATGATAGATTTTTAGAACACCAAAGGTGAAGTGGTAAGGGAGAGAGCTAGGTAGGTGCTTGGTGCGACATATGGATAGAGAAAGGAAGAAAAAGAAATGTGGTGGTGGAATAAGGAAGTACAGGAAAGCCTAAACAGGAAGATGTTAGTGGAAAAGCATTGGGATAACCAGAGAGATGACGAAAGCAGACAAATGCACAAAGAGATATGGTGCAAGGTGAAGAGAGAGATAGTGAAGGCTAAGGAAACAGGGTATGTCAAGCTATATGAGAAGATGGATACAAAGGAAGGAGAAAAGCACTTTTACTGATTATCCAGACAGAGGAACCGAATGGAGAAGGATGTGTTGCAGGTCAGGGTGATAAAGGATACAGATGAAAGTTTGCTGACAAGTGGGGAGAGTGGGTTGAAAAGGTGGAAGGAGTACTTTGAAGAACTTATCAATATAGAAAATGAGAGAGAGTGTAGGTTGAATGAAGTGGAGATAGTAAATCATGAAGTACCAGGGATCAGCAAGGTTGAAGTGAGGGAAGCTATGGAGAGGAAGAAAAGTGGAATAGCAGTTGGCCCAGAAGATATACCAGTGGAGGCATGGAGATGTTTAGGTGAGATTGCAGTAGAGTTTCTAACTGGATTGTTTAACAAACTCACTTTAAACTCACTTGAAAATTGAGAAGATTTTCTTGAGAAGTATTTCTTTGCATCTCTCTTTCAGTGGTGGGATCTTTTACTATGGAGCCCACTTTCATTCACACAGCAACAGATTATGTGACTTGAAGCTAATTGTACCTTGATCTTGGAGGTCACCTTGAGTCTGTCTTGATGTTTTGCTTGGTTCTTTCTCCACCATTTAAACTTTCCATCTCTTTAATTTGCGGTTAGTTTTACTCTTGTGGCTATATCTAGGAAAGTTGGCTACAGTCTCATGGACCTTAAATATCTTGATAATATTAACTACTGAAGTCACTGGAACATGAAGCTCTTTGGAGATGGACTTGTAGCCTACATCTTAACCATGCTTGGCTGTGACCGTCTTCCTTTCCTTTTCCTCTATTGTCCATGTTCAATTTGAGGCACACAATGACTCAACACAGCTTAGTGGGGACTTTGCTGAGTGACTGAAGACCCCAGTGACACTAATTAGGGGAATCAGTCTGCTTGAGATCATCATTTCCATGATGAAATGCATTAAAGCATGTATTAAACATGGGGGCACGGTGGAACAGTGGTAGCGATGAACTGGCACCCTATCCAGAGATTGTTCTTGTCTCCCTGTCCTGAGATTGTTCCTGCATCCTGCAAGATGCTTGCTGGGACACGCGCTACCCTGGATGAAATCATTTTTTGCAGCAGTACTATTTCTGTCAAACGTACTAACCCCTAATTCCTATCCTTCTTTTCTTTATATGTTTGATTTTTTGTGTGTGAAAAACTTTGGGCTTTATTCATTGCAAGGAGTGTGATGTATAAATAAATTATTATTAGCTTTATAAGGGAACAATTGCAATAGAAAAGTAACAGAAAGAAGAGGTTGGAAAATAAAGAGAAAACAACAGGAAGTGAAAAGAACAATAAGACAAAAGGAAAAGAAAAAAGAGCAATGAAAGCAGGACTTGCATGACAGGAGGACCCAGCGTAGTTGGTAGGATTTTAATAAATATGTGTTTTTAGTTCACTTGACACTTAAGAGAGTCAAGTCCAACATACTGCTTTGGTGATTCAATGCCTGAGTCTCTCTATACCATAATGCCCCAGTCCCAGAACCTCCACACTTTCTGCTCATCAGTCACTCAGAACTCAACATGAGATTTTCTGCTAGTAACCCTTTCAGATCAAAACCCTGGCCCACGATATTAAAAGAGAGATCATTTCTATTCTGTTGCTCCATTCAGTCAAAGCACAAACTCACATTGTAAAAACTCCTTTCTGCTGCAAGGCTCATGAGGCTGTAGTGTGAAAATTGGAGCTCTGCAACCTGAAAATAAAAAGAAAACAGAAGAAGGGAAACTGTGAAGATGGTATTGGGTAATGTTAGTTAAATTCTTAAACAAGTATTAGAAATGCAGTGCAGTTAAAATAAAACACAAAATGTCAAGTAGCTAAAGCACAAAACCTGATGGTACAGCAACACTGCGGAAATAGCAAACAACATACAAACATCCATCAATCCATTATCCAACCTGCTATATCCTAACTACAGGGTCACGGGGGTCTGCTGGAGCCAATCCCAGCCAACACAGAGCGCAAGGCAGGAAAGAAACCCCAGGCAGGGCACCAGCCCACCGCAGGCATACAAACATCCAATTCTATAAATATTACAATTCCATCCATAAGGTTTGGGACAGAGACACATTTTTCCTTGATTTCCCTCTCTGCTCCAAAGTTTAATCATGTCTGAGTTGTTTTAAAGTGCACATTTCAGAGGATTTGCAGACATTACGATCCCACCAAGTACAAATGACAACATTTTTTCAACATGGCCCCTACCATCATTTCAGAGTACCATAATGTTTGGGACAATTGGTGTCACAGTTGTTTGTGATTCCTCAGGTGTGTTTCATGGCTCATAAGATACATTGACTTGCTTCTACCCTTTGGAGTCTGTAGTTGCCATTGTTCAACATGAGGACAGGAACAATGCCAATGAAAGTAAAATAAGCCATTATGAGGTTAAAAACAAGAATAAAACCATCAGAGACACAGGCAAAATCTTAGGATAACCACATCAACTGTCTGGAATATCATAACAAAAACGAATGCACTGGTGAACTCAGTAATCACAAAGGGACTGGTAGGCCAAGAAAGACCTCCACTGCTGATGATACACGAATCCTCACTATGGTCAAGAAAAAGTCACAAACACTGGCCTATCTGAGAGATCAGAAACACTCTTCAAGAGGCAGAAGTGGACATGAATACAAAGGCCAAACTGCAAGATGAAAATCACTAGTTATCCATGGCTAGATTACAGTTTGTGGAAAAAGGATTTAAAAGAGTCTGCAGAATTTTGGAAAAAACTCTTGTGGAAAGCGAAACAATGATGAACCTGCATCAGAGTGATGGCAAGAGCAAAGTGTGGAGATGAAAATTAACTGCCCTAGATCCAAAGCAGAGCAGTTAATCTATTACACATGATGCTGGAGGTGTTATGGCTTGGCCATATATGGCTGCCACAGGTCCTGGCACGCTTGTTTTCATTGATGATGGAACTGTTGACGGCAGTGGCATAATGAATTCTGAGGTATATAGAAATATCTGATCTGCTAAAGTTCCAGTAAATGCCTCCAAACTCACTGGGTGGTGCTTCATCCTACAACAAGATAATGATCCAAACATACTGCTGAGGCAACACAGGAGTTTATCAAAGCTAAAAAATGGAAAATTCTTGAATGGCAAAGCCAGACAAACAATTTCAATCCAGTTGAGCAGGCCTTCTATATGCTGAAAAGAAAACTAAATGGGGCAAGCCCCCAAAACAAGCAGGCTGCATTAAAGAAGACAGCTGCATTAGAGGCTCGGCAGAGGATCACCAAAGAAGATTCTCCACACCCTCCACATCTGGGGCGTCATGTATAAACTGTGTGTACGCAGAAAAATGTTGCATATGCCTGTTTCTGTGCTAACTTTGTGATGTATAAAAACTAAACTTGGCGTAACACCACACACATTTTCATGATAGGCTCAGATAATATGTACGTACATTTCTGCTTGGGGGCGGCACGGTGGCGCAGTGGGTAGCGCTGCTGCCTCGCAGTTGGGAGACCTGGGGACCCGGGTTCGCTTCCCGGGTCCTCCCTGCGTGGAGTTTGCATGTTCTCCCCTTGTCTGCGTGGGTTTCCTCCGGGCGCTCCGGTTTCCTCCCACAGTCCAAAGACATGCCGGTTAGGTGGATTGGCGATTCTAAATTGGGCTTGGTGTGTGGGTGTGTTTGTGTGTGTCCTGCGGTGGGTTGGCACCCTGCCCAGGATTGGTTCCTGCCTTGTGCCCTGGGATTGGCTCCAGCAGACCCCCGTGACCCTGTAGTTAGGATTCAGTGGGTTGGAAAATGGATGGATGGATGGATTTCTGCTTGGTTTTGCAAATGGTTGGCACCCAGTGTCAAAACAGTGTTACTGTTTCTGTGTGGTCTCCCTTTCTTTTTTAGATGTAAATCCATGACGTGGGCTTTATCAAATACACCAAAATTAATTACATATTGTTTAAAAATTTAATTCACTTGATTGTAATCATTTTGTAACAATATAATGGTACATGAAATGACCAAACTATTCCAACTTCCATTACTGCTGTAGTGTTGTAAGGAGACATCGCAAATGGAAGAATTAGAAGAGAGCACGTATTTACAGATCATACTGACTTCTTGTCCCATGATGATGACTAACTTCTAAGTCGATTTAGATTTCCAAGAGCTATCCTCTTAAAGTTGTGTGCTGTTAGAATACTGGGAGGTATGCTGTACTTTATTTCAATTTTATGGTGAAATCCATTAAAATATGTATATTACATTTTACAGATAAATTGTTAACTTCATTTAAATAATGTATACTGTTAATAATTAAACATGTTGGGGCACGGTGGCACGAGAGAAGCACTGCTGTAAGGAGGTCGCATCCAGGGTGTTGCCTGCCTGGAGTTTGTATGTTTTCCTGGTGGGTTTCCTCCTTGTGCTTTGGTTTCCTTCGAAACGTCTGCAGTTTAGGGGATTTGGTGATGCTCCTATTCACACTGTGATGATTTGGTGCCCCGTCCTGAGTTTGTTCCTGCCTCGCACTCAATACTTGCTGGGACTGTCGTGACCCTGGATGAATGAGTGGATGGATGGATGGATGGATGGATGGATGGAATAACTAAACATGTATAACAAAGATTTTTCAATGTTCCTTAAAAGTTTTGAAGAATCGGCATTCTAAGTTTGCAGCTGGTTTTACATTTATTACAGATGCCAATTGTGTGGCAATTTGTTACGTGGGGAAAGAAAATGGAAGTGCATGAATTGGGGGTTGGTACGTTTCACGGACACAGTACTGCTGCAATAAATTATTCCATCCAGGATCATACCCATCCCAGGAAGCATCATGTGTGAGGCAGGAACAATCCCTGGATGGGGCACCAGCTCATCACTACTGCTACACCACTGTTCCGTCACTGTTTAATACATGCTTTAATGCATTTCATTATGAAAATGATATCAAGTATACATCTTAGTATTCAAAAATTTTCAGAGAGCTGTAATATCATGAATGCAATGTATTCTGTGTGGAGATCACTGCCTGCTCTCTCCTGTCGGCATGTGAGAAAGCCCATTTAAGAAGCATGTAATGATTAATGACTGGGTCAAGGAACACTTAGAATGTGAAGCATTCAATGTGCTATTTTAGTTATGATGGGGATTGAGAAAGTCTACCAAATTAAACATTGATTTTAAAATGAAGTTTACAACGTTCTACTTTAATGACAAAATAAAAATTGTCAAGATTAAAGTGGAAATTTCAACTTTACTCTTAACAAATGCTGTTTTTTCTTTACCGTGTCCCTATTTTTTCCTTCTCTGTGGCATTATGACACTCAGATGGTGGGATGAGATTCGCCTTTTCATGTCAACTTTGATATCTGACCACTTCTTTTTTATTTCGGCACTCTGAAACTTTCTGAACTTGAACTTTTGAGTGTCTCCGCCACTTCATCAATTTACATTTGTGGCTTATACCACTGCTTAAGCCATCAAATAGTATATTTTTACTTGCATCCACTTTACTGAATTCTTTTTTACACATGCTTTTTTCATTGTCTTTTAACAAAACACTGAATGGATGGGGCAATTTATATTGATTTGCATATTCAAATATGCATAATTCTGGGAGGACTCATGGTGGAGCCATAAGCGCATGCATGTGTATTAGATTTTACATTAATTTGGGGTTATAAAGAGAAGTACGTGTAACTTTGCTTGCACACAGCATTATGAATCTGAATATTTTTGTACATATGCACATTTCTGTTTTTCTTCTGTACACCATGTTTTAGTGTGTATTCTATGCACTGCGTTAAAAGCGAGGCCTCTGGATATTGTCTATAAATTGCAGACTTCAAGCAGTCATTGCATGCAAGGGACATGCAACAAAGTCCTAAATATGACGGCTTTTATAACCATGCCAGTGCTGTGTCCCAATTATTATGGTGCCCTGGAATGGGGGGGACCATGCAGTAAAAGTGTGGTGTGACCAAAATGTATGCAAACCCCTTTAAATTAAATGTCTGCAATTTGCACTTTAATAATGTATTGATTGTTTGATCTGTAATTTTAAACTGTGGAGCAAAGAGGGAAATCAAGGAAAAATGTATCTTTGTGCAAAAACAACTTTAATATCAAAGGCTGATAAATAAATGTTAAACAGCAGGCCTTCTTCAAGCATCTCACCACTCAATGTCCTCATATTGTCACTCTGGTCCCTCTAAAGAGAACAATAAGAGCACACTGAGTGACCTTTCAAAACAACATGACGATATGCTGTACCTAATGGAGTCAATGTCATGATGTTCCACTGGCTGATCTTCTCCAGATTATTTTTTAGATTTGACAGCTCCTTTCTCAGGTCCTCAGAAGAGAAATCAGCAGTGACAGTGAAGCTGGGTGAGTCTTCATCAGCAGGAAGGACACAGGAAGATGAGAAAGTCTACATTAGGAGAGAAGAGGGGATGACATTTCAGAGATGTCCAATAAAAAGAAAAAATTTGCTAGAAGATCTTTAATAGATCAGTGTATAACACTTAGCCCTATTCCAGAAGATACCGCTATAATTCAACACACTTTAACTGATATATTCGATTCAAATCATAATTTAACCTCAAAGTGACCTTGAACTGACAGACTAAATATGATGAATAAATTAATAAAAAGAAAAAGACCTAGTTAGACAGAGTGGAGAACAAAATGTAATAAAAAATGTTATACAATTCACAAAAGTAAATCGGATCCGTAACACCACACCCCAACACATACAGCACACAATCTCCATAAAGTTCCATAACTTTTGATGTTAAGTGGTGGTCTTTTTCACAGTCTCCAGATATTGTATCCCAGAGTTAAAAGATTGTAAACAGCTTACCCAATCTCCATCCATTTTCCAACCTGCTGAATCCGAACACAGGGTCATGGGGGTCTGCTGGAGCCAATCCCAGGGCACAAGGCAGGAACCAATCCTGGGCAGGGTGCCAACCCACCGCAGGACACACACAAACACACCCACACACCAAGCCCAATTTAGAATCGCCAATCCACCTAACCGGCATGTCTTTGGACTGTGGGAGGAAACCGGAGTACCCGGAGGAAACACGGGGAGAACATGCAAACTCCACGCAGGGAGGACCCGGGAAGCGAACCCAGGTCTCCTAACTACGAGGCAGCAGTGCTACCATTGCGCCACCATGCCGCCCTCACCCAATCTCGATCCTCCAAATTGTCCAATTTATTTCTTGCTGTACCACATCAGCTCAGGAATAACCATGTTGAGAAATTCTTCAAGGTAGTCACCTCCAAAACGAAAGAGAACTCAAAACCTGAGTGAGACAACCTTTTCTCTGGTCTTAGATAGTCCGTGCTTCTTTTATCCACTGGAAGCTTTGTGTTTTGATTTGCTCCCTCTTTCCTTTTTATTCTCCTTATTTAACTGTAGGTTGGTATCTATCACAATGACAAACTCCCAGAAATCATCACAACTGACCATCCTGCTCAAAGTTTCCCAGTATTGCACTCTGCCCAAAACACCTGTTTTATTCCTTCTAATTTTTTTATACATGCCCCAGGCAGAGACAGAGTTCAGATTTAAGATGACACAACACAGAGAGAGAAGACAAACAAGTAAAATACATTATGTGTCAGCACCACATGTGTGTTGCACCTCTCATTCATTTATTGATTATTAATGACAGAGAATTTCAGTGTACTGGAACTTAAGAGATCATCATGCAGGACTCCATGAGAGCCAAAGTCATCAGACTGTAAATAAGGGGACTGAGGGTACAGCAGGCAGATGGGTGAAGAACTGATTTGACGCAGAAAGCAAAGACATTAGGCTTTTTTGAGTTCTGAGATTTAATTAATTAATTAAATGTAAACAATTAACCCAGCCACAGGGGATGCACAAACCAGTGTGTTTCTTCGTGCCGGTCCCACGCCCGGATAAATGGGGAGGGTTATGTCAGGAAGGACATCCGGTGTAAAATTTGCCAAATCAATATGCGGACAACAATACAAATTTCCATACCGTGTCGGTCGAGCCCCAGGTTAATAACGACTGCCACCAGTACTGTTAGCCAACAGGGTGCTGGTGGAAATGGGGCTACTGTTGGCTGAAGAAGCTGAAGAAGAAGAAGGAGAAGAAGAGGTGGGAGACGTGTCCGGAGGCAGAAGGAGAGGAGGAAGGTAAAGAAAGTGGAAGTGAGGGTAGGAACTTTGAATGTTCACAGAATGACTGGTAAGGGAAGAGAGTTAGCAGATATGATGCAGAGAAGATTGATATATTGTGTATGCAAGAGATTAAATGGAAAGGGAGTAAGGCCAGGTGGATCTGAAGTGACTTCAAATTGTTCTATCATAGTGTGGTTGGGAGGAGAAACAGAGTAGGGGTTATTCTGAAAGAACAGTATGTCAAGAGTGTTTTCGAGATGAAAAGAAGGTCAGACAGAGTAATGATTATGAAGCTGGAAATTGGAGGTGTGATGATGAATGTTGTTAGTGCATATGCCCCGCAAGTCGGGTGCGCGATGGAGGAGAAAGAAGATTTTTGGAGTGAGTTGGATGAAGTGATGAAGTGTGCCCAAGGGGCAGAAAGTGGTGATTGGAGTGAATTTCAATGGTCATGTTAGTGAAGGGAACACAGGAGACGAGAAGTTGATGGGTGGTATGGTGTTAAGGTGAGGAATGAAGAAGGCCAGATGATAGTGGATTTTGCCAAAAAGATGGATGTGGTTGTGGTGAATACGTATTTTAAGAAAAGGGAGGAACATAGGGTTACGTACAAGAGTGGAGGAAGATGCACACAGGTAGATTACATCCTATGCAGAAGAATCAATCTAAAGGAGATTAAAGACTGCAAAGTGGTGGTAGGGAAAAGTGTAGTTAAGCAGCACAGGATGGTGGTCTGTAGGATGATATTGGAGATCAAGAAGAGGAAGAGATTGAGGGGAGAGCCAAGGATCAAATGGTGGAAGTTGAGAAAGGAAGAATGCAAGGTTGTCTTTAGGGAGAAGGTGAGACAGGCACTGGATGGTAGTGAAGAGTTACCAGACAGTTGGGCAACTACAGCAGATGTGGTAAGGGTGACAGCAAGAAGAGTGCTTGGCGCAACATCTGGACAGAGGAAGGAGGAAAAGGAAACCTGGTGGTGGAATGGGGAAGTACAGGAGAGTTTACAGAGGAAGAAGATGGCAAAGAAGAAGTGGGATAGTCAAAGAGATGCAAAAAGTAGACAAGAGTACAAGGAGATAAGGCGCAAGGTGAAGAGAGAGGTGGCTAAAGGCTAAAGAAAAGGTGTATGATGAGTTATATGAGAGGCTGAATACTAAGGAGGGAGAAAAGGACCTGTACCAATTGGCTAGACAGAGGGACCGAGATGGGAAAGATGTGCAGCAGGTTAGGGTGCTAAAGGATAAAGATGGAAACGTACTCACAAGTGAGGAGGGTGTGTTGAGCAGATGGAAAGAGTACTTTGAGAGGCTCATGAATGAAGAGAACGAGAGACAGAAGAGATTGGATGATGTGGAGATAGTGAAAAAGGAAGTGCAAGGAGGAAGTAAGGACAGCTATGAAAAGGATGAAAAATGGAAAGGCCGTTGGTCCAGATGACATACTTGTGGAAGCATGGAGGTGTTTAGGAGAGATGGCAGTGGAGTTTTTAACCAGATTGTTTAATAGAATCTTGGAAAGTGAGAGAATGCCTTTTGGAGTGGACAAGAAGTGTACTGGTGGCGATATTTAAGAATAAGGGGGATGTGCAGGACTGTAATAACTACAGGGGTATAACATTAATGAGGCATAGCATGAAGTTATGGGAAAGAGTAGTGGAAGCTAGGTTAAAAAGTGAGGTGATGATTAATGAGCAGCAGTATGGTTTCATGCCAAGAAAGAGCACCACAGACGCGATGTTTGCTCTGAGGATGTTGATGGAGAAGTATAGAGAAGGTCAGAAGGAGTTGCATTGCGTCTTTGTGGACCTGGAGAAAGCATATGACAGGGTGCCTCAAGAAGACCTGTGGTATTGTATGAAAAAGTCGGGAGTGGCAGAGAAGTACGTAAGAGTTGTACAGGATATGTACAAGGGAAGTGTGACAGTGATGAGGTCTGTGGTAGGAGTGACAGATGCATTCAATGTGGAGGTGGGATTACATTAGAGATCGGCTCTGAGCCCTATCTTATTTGCAATGGTGATGGACAGGTTGAAGGACGAGATTACACAGGAGTCCTCGTGGACTATGATGTTTGCTTATGACATTGTGATCTGTAGTAATAGTAGGGAGCAGGTTGAGGAGACCCTGGAGAGGTGGAGATATGCTCTAGAGAGGAGAGGAATGAAAGTCAGTAGGAACAAGACAGAATTCATGTGTGTAAATGAGAGGGAGGTCAGTGGAATGGTGAGGATGCAAGGAGTAGAGTTGGCAAAGGTGGATGAGTTTAAATACTTTGGATCAACAGTACAGAGTAATGGGGATTGTGGAAGAGAGATGAAAAAGAGTGCAGCCAGGGTGGAATGGTTGGAGAAGAGTGTCAGGAGTAATTTGTGACAGATGGGTATCAGCAAGAGTGAAAGGGAAGGTGTACAGGACGGTAAGGAGACCAGCTATGTTATATGGGTTGGAGACGGGGGCAATGACCAGAAAGCAGGAAACAGAACTGGAAGTAGCAGAGTTAAAGATGCTAAGATTTGCACTGGGTGTGACGAGGATGGATAGGATTAGAAATAAGTATATTAGAGGGCCGGCTCAGGTTGGATGGTTGGGAGACAAAGTCAGAGAGGCAAGATTGCGTTGGTTTGGACATGTGCAGAGGAGAGATGCTGAGTATATTGGGAGAAGGATGCTAAGCATAGAGCTGCCAGGGAAGATGAAAAGAGGAAGGACTAAGAGAAGGTTTATGGATATGGTGAGAGAGGACATGCAGCTGATGGGTGTAACAGAACAAGATGCAGAGGACAGAAAGATATGGAAGAAGATGATCCGCTGTGGTAACCCCTAACGGGAGTAGCCGAAAGAAGAAGAAGAAGAAGAAGAAATGTAAACAATTACATATGTAGCAATTAAACTCTTCAGTATAATTATGCAATGAAAGTCTGCATTAGAAAGTGTAACTTGTGAATAAGACTCGCACGCCTTTGTGTACTCATCACCATCCTCAACTAGACAAGAGTAGAGCAGAGTAGTGAGAAGCTGAGTTATAGAGCACCTGTGATGTGTGAAGTATAAATTAAGAAGAGAACCTCAATAACCTGAAGTACACACTTTTGAGTCCACATCAGGAATATTGTGTAAGGCGTTGGCCTCCATATCAGAGAAATGCCCTAACAGCACAAGAGACATCCGATTGAAAATAGATGAGATTGGACTGTGTGGTTTGAAGGATAGGAATGTATTAGAAGGTGATACGACTGAGATGTTTAAAACTATAAAGAGAGTTTATGTCATATTTGGTCAGATGGCATCTTTTACAATAAAGTCAGTTGATCGTAAATTTCATACAAATTTAGTTTCTTACACAGACAAGTGAAGATACATGGAAGAAGAGCAGATGGAAGCAAAAACTCAATATTAGGGGACTATGAAAAAACATTCTGTGTTGGGTTGAGTGACCAGTTCTTGCCATTTGTAAAAACTCCTCAGACCTTTTGAATTTCTTTTTAAATGTTCTCAGGTCCCACACACCCCAGTCTGCTCAGATTTCCTGTGAAGCGCTGCTCTCACCTGCAGGAAGTGGATGTGGTCCTTGGTCTCTGAAAGCTCCTTCAGCTCAGCATCTCTCTTCTTCAGCTCCTCAATCTCCTTCTCTAGTTGTTCCACGACTCCTTCAGCCTTCTCTGTTTCCCTCTTTCCTTGTTCTCTGATCCTCTCAACCAATTTCTTCCGCGCATCTTCAATGCAGTGGATCAGATCAGTGAAGATCTTCTCATTTTCTTCCACCTCTCTTTCTACTGATATCTGTTTGAATAAAAAAAGACATTGAATTGAGTCTCCTAATAAGAAGAATTAGCAGTCTTCAAAAAATGTTTTGGTACTTCAGAATGTTTTGGATTGCCTGGCATCCTGGCCAAGATGGTTGATGGTACCTCTCTCGAACAGGAGACTAGAATAATGGAAGGGCAGTGAAAGACAGTTTCCCAGTTTGATACGCTCATCCAGAATTCGATGTGTCACTGTCCCTCTGGCAGTGCTCACATTTGGGTGCCTGCAATGGTAAATAGGATATGACATCTAAAAATTAAGCCTTTTTGAGGTTCTTCAGAGCTATTGGAAGGAACTACTGGGAGGACAGCTCCATTATCCTTCAAGCACTCTAACCCAGAAGGGCTTCTGAGGTGTTTCTTTCATGTGCTGGAAATACAACTATATCTTTTATTAAAAAGAGTCTCTCCTGCTGAGCCCAGTGAGGTGGACTTGGAATTAGAGAAGGGGAAGAAGAAGAAAAGGAGTTTAGGTGTTTTAAAGAAAACCCTGTGTGTTGGAAGGTAATTGTGGAAAAATAAGAGTCTTTTTGGGGTTTGAGATGCTTCCTGTTGGTCACAGTTTTAAATCTGTGAGATGGACAGAATCCACACAAGTATGATGTGGTTGATTAGGTAATTCAGATTTAATTTAGTTTCATGAACTCTTTGTTTGTTTATTGTCCCTCATTTTTTTTCAACTTCAACTTTATTGTCATATGTACTCAGAGAGAGGGGTTGGGTGCATGCATGCGCTGATATTGCGTTGCCGCACCCACCACATGAGCAACCAACTGGATTGGGACACCTCTGCACAACATTAGAACAATACAATGAAAATCTTATTCTGCGAGTCCTACAACAATAAACACGAATACATAGCATTAGACAAGAATACACAACAATAAACAAAAACACTCAGATGCAAAAGAAATACAAATCAAACAGAAAAGTGTGCATGTGCAAATAAATAAATGATTTAGTGTAAGCTCTGCAGGTGCATGGTCTCAAGATGGCCTTTCATCCTTCAGACACACACTAGCCTGCAGTGTTGAGGGGAGGGTCAGTGGATGGGATTTATTTAAAAGCTGATGGCATAAGGGAGAAGCTGTCTTTCATCCTTGTTGTTCTAGCTGCTATACTCATGTAGTGTCTCCATGATGGCAGCAGTGTGAACAGTTCATATTGTGGGGAGGTTGTGTCCTTAATAATGTTATGGGCCCTCCAAAGAACTCTGGTTTATGGATGTCCTACAGTGCAGGGGGTGCTGTTTCAATGATATTTTGTGCTGAGTTTACCACCCACTGTAGAGCCTTGCAGTCCCGTGCTGTACTGTTCCCAAACCAGACTATAATTGAGTACGTAAGGGTATTTTCAATTGTGCACCTGTTGAAGTTGCAGAGGATAGTGCTTGGCATGCCAAAGTTTCTCAGCCTTCTCAGAAAATACAAGCACTGCCAGGCTTTCCCTGCCAGGTCTATGATATGGTAGGTCCATGTGAGATCCTCAGAGATGTTAATGCCAAGAAATTTAAATGTGTTCACTCTCTCCACCTCAGTCTGTCCAATGTACAGCGGTGGGTGCTGGCCTCTCTTCCTCCGTGTGTCAATAATCATCTTTTTCATTTTGCTGGTGTTAAGAAAGAGATTACTGTCTTAACAGCACTTACAGAATTTCAAAAGATCTCTGGTTTCAGAATTAATCTGAATAAAAGTGTGCTCTTTCCAGTGAATTCTCAAGCATACAATATTAGATTGGACACCTTCCCTTTTATTATTGCAGATCAGTTTAAATACCTATGGGTAAATATCACAAGTAAACATAAAGCTCTTTATCAACAAAATTCCACCGTCTGTATGGAAAAAATTAAGCAAGACTTGCATAGATGGTCAACCCTCCATCTCACTCTAGCTGGAAGAAAAAAAAATATTGCTAAGATGAATATCCTTCCTTAGCTTCTTTTTTTATTTCAAAACATTCCAATATACATCAATAAATAATTCTTTAAGCAATTAGATTCAACCATAACCTCATTTATTTGGAACCTAAAACATCCACGTATCCAAAGAGCGACTCTACAAAGACATAAGACAGAAGATGGCATGGCTCTACCTAACTTTCAGTTTTATGGGCATCAAACATACAAGCTATAAAAACCTTGACACAAATAGATGAACATGCACAGGCTTGGTCTGCAATATAAATAAAATCCTGCAGTACTTCTCTATATTCCCTGCTTTATGCCCCAATAAATGCAAGGCAATAACCCAATTATGCTTCACTCACTCAGAATATGGAACCAATGTATAAAACATTTTAAGATGGAGAATCTTTTATCTGTGGCACATCTGCTTGAGAACTACCTTTTTCAACCCTTGCAAACATATGCAGTTTTTAATATCTGGAAAAAATTTGGGATTAAATTGCTTAGAGATCTTTATATAGACAACATTTTTGCATCCTATGAACAATTACATTCCAAATTTAATTTTCCAGTAACACATTTCTTTCACTATCTTCAAATTAGAAACTTTGTCAAACAGAACCTGCCCGATTTTCCCCATCTCCCACCTTCCTCTATGCTGGAAAAAATATTGCTCAGTTTCAAGGACTCAGACAGCATTTCTGCAATATATAAAAATATTTTACAGTCCCTCCCTTTCAAAGATCCAAGAGGACAATAGGAAAAGGATTTCTCATTCAACATATCAGAAAAGGAGTGGAAGGTAGCAATGCAGAGAATTCACTCGAGCTCCATATGCACAAAACATACAATTGAGATTCAACTCAAAATTATATATCGAGCACATCTGTCTCGCTTGAAATTGTCCAAAATGTTTCCAGGGCAAGATCGAACCTGTGAATGCTGAAATCAAGCTCCAGCCTCACTGGGTCACATGTTTTGGGCCTGCGCCAAATTAACATCATTCTGGACAAAAATTTTTAAGTGCCATTCAGACAGCCTTGGTGTCCCAATCCCTCCTAATCCACTAACAGCTGTGTTTGGTGTTCTTCCAGATGGGCGTAAAGTGGAGAAGGACAAACAAACTGTGATTGCCTTCACTACATTATTGGCACACAGACTTATTTTGCTAAACTGGAAGAATCCTAACTCTCCCCTTCTAAGTCAGTGGGTAACTGATGTTTTATATTATTTGAAATTGGAAAAAAACAAATTCTCACTTAGAGGATCTGTGCAGAACTTTTTCAAAACCTGGCAGAATCTAATCAAAAATATTTTAGAATAAGCTCTTAAACCACTGAGGAAGTAGATTCTCTCCCCTTTTCTTTTTCTTCTCCTTTTATCTTTATCCACCTAATAAACTCATCAATGTATATACTGTATTTTTACTATTTTTAAGTTTTAGACCATTGGCCATGTTCTCTTTCTCAGGGGTGAGGGTTTATTTGTAATTGCTTTGTAAAAATTGATATATTTGTATGGAATGATTACAAAAAAATCAATAAAATCTTCTATACTAATAAAAGGCAAAGCCCTCACTGACTGACTGACTGACTGACTGACTCACTCATCACTAATTCTCCAACTTCCCGTGTAGGTAGAAGGCTGAAATTTGGCAGGCTCATTCCTTACAGCTTACTTACAAAAGTTAGGCAGGTTTCATTTCGAAATTCTACGCGTAATGGTCATAACTGGAACCTGTTTTTTGTCCATATACTCTAATGGAGGAGGCGGAGTCACGTATCGCATCATCACGTATTATGCCTCCTACGTAATCACGTGAACTGAAAACAAGGAAGAGATTTACAGCACGAGTCAAACGCGGGAACAAAGGTAAATGACGTTAATTGTTGAGTGTCTTTTAATACTGTATAATTGTTGAGTGTCTTTTAATACTGTGTAAGCATACATATTAACAGATGTGCAATTAAACGTGTGCATTTACGGGGTTATTTCTCAGGCTTAAAGCTCGAAGTGATCACTCGAGTGAAGGCAGCTTCACAAAAAAACAGATCCTTAACAAACTGTTATTGGTATATTTTCCCTCAATTTTAAAAGGTTTTCCTTTCTTCTTAATAAAAATTTAAAAGCAGTACTTTGCCGGTGCGAACCGCTGGGATTTGAGCGACTGACGCATACAGACATATTCATGAGTGCAGGTACTTTGGAAAGAAAGCACCGTGTAAACCTAAAGTTTAAATTAAGTTCATAGACCTACAAAAGGTTGCTATTGATTTCAGGCAAGATTGCTTTTCTCCTGTACAACTATACGTTGCATTCTCAAGAGTGTGCTTGCACAGCTTGGTCATATTACAACTGGAGTGCTGAACTGACAATGTGGTATACAAACAGAACTATAACAATCGAAATAAACGAACAAAAAAACAGCGGACAACCCATGGCTTAAATAAAAAGGCTGCTTCCGTTGGCGAAGCAACGAAAAAGGAAGACCTTATATGGCGTTCGTTTATAAAACAGCGGAGAGGCTGTGTGAAGTCAGCTTCACAAAAAACCAGATCCTTAACAAATTGTTATTGGGATATTTTCCCTCAATTTAAAAAGGTTTTCTTTTCTTCTTAATAAAAATTTAAAAGCAGTACTTCGCCGGTGCGAAGCGTGTGGATTTGAGCGACTGACGCATACAGACATATTCATGAGTGCAAGTACTTCGGAAAGAAAGCACCGTGTAAACCTAAAGTTTAAATTAAGTTCATACACCTGCAAAAGGTTGCCATTGATTTGAGGCAAGATTGCTTTTCTCCTGTACAACTATACGTTGCATTCTTAACAGTAAGCTTGCACGGCTTGGTCATATTACAACCGGAGTGCTGAACTGACAACGTGGTATACAAACAGAACTATAACAAATGTAATAAACGAACAAAAAAAAAAAGCGAAGAACCCTTGGATTTAATAAAAAGGCTCCTTCCTTGGCAAAGCAAGGAAAAAGGAAGACCTTATATGGCGTTCCTTTATAAAACAGCGGAAAAGCTGTGTTAAGGCTGCTTCACAAAAAAATAGATCCTTAACAAATTGGTGGGTTTGCGTAGCTTATTGTCAATATCTTTACACCTGTTTTTAAGACTTATTGACTGAAACGGGCTTTCACGAAAAAAGTTAGGGCTTTGCTACAGGATACACCCTCCACAAGTTAAGCAAGTAAAAATAAAAGTATATATTTCTGTTTTATTTAAACCTTTTAAGTTCGTATGCATAGCCCCATTTGGCTGTTTTAGTTTTTTTTTTCTTTCTTCAATAATATTTAATCTCCTTAAAGAAAAAGAACATATGCATTTTACTTTTTTTGTATCTGTTTAGTAATATTTTAGTGTAAAAGGATAACCAGTATTTAAACCTTTTATGTTACTTTATACATTTATTTTACACAATGTTGAAAAATTAATAAGAAAGCTACATATTTTGGCAGCTGCTGCTTTAATTTTCAATGAAATGAAAAAAGCTCTCCAAGAGAAAACGTCAATGAAGAAGAAACAGTTTGCACTATCTAAAAAGGAGAAACCCTCATTTATAAAGGTTTGTTGCAGATGACTTAACTGAAAATAAATTAATAGTTCCTATGTGTATAATACATATTTATCTATTTTACTTATGCCTTTATTCCAGGAACTTGCAACATCTGAGGTACAATTTGTTACATTACTTTTGTTTTTTGCAGCACAGGCAGGTGAAGTGACTTCCTCAGGGTCACACAGTGGTGTCAGTACCAGGATTTGAACTGACAAGCTCCGGGTTTGCTGAAATATTACTGAAGAAAGAAAAAAAACGAAAACGGGCAAATAGGGCTATGCATACAGATGTCCATCCATCCATTATCCAACCCGCTATATCCTAAATACAGGAGCCAATCCCTGCCAACACAGGGCACAAGGCAGGAAACAAACCCCGGGCAAGGTGCCAGCCCACCGCAGGGCGCACACACCCACACACACCCACACACCAGGGACAATTTAGAATCGCCAATGCACCTAACCTGCATGTCTTTGGACTGTGAGAGGAAACCGGAGTACCCAGAGGAAACCCAGACAGACACGGGGAGAACATTCAAACTCCACGCAGGGAAGCGAACCCGGGTCTCCTACCTGGCACCTTTCACTGCGCCACCATGCCGCCCGCATACAAACTTAAAAGGTTTAAATAAAACAGAAATATATACCTTTAGTTTTACTTCCTTAACTTGTGGAGGGTGTATCCTGTAGCAAAGCCCTAAGTTTTACATGAAAGCCCCTTTCAGTCAATAAGCCTTAAAAACAGGTGTAAAGCTAAACTTGCAGCACCACTATTCAATTACACTTGCCTAATGCCTCTCCTAAGGGGACATACTGTGGGATCTAGGCATCAGTCAAAGCACCAATCACAGGCCCGATTAGAAAGCGGGAAGCTGTGATTTGTCATCTCCCTCCCATGTAACAATCACAGCCCGTGTTACAACGCACTATGTATGTATGTAAATATGTATATATGAAGAGGATGGATGGATGGATGGATGTATATGTGTGTGTTTATGTATGTGTGTATATGTATGTGTATATATATGTTGATATGTGTATATATATATATATGTATATGTAGATATGTGTATATATGTATATGTATATATATGTTTACATAACCTCTTTAACACACTACTTCTCCGCTGCAAAGCGCGGGTATTTTGATATATATATATATATATATATATATATATATATATATATGTGAATGTATGTATGTATGTATATATGTATGTCTATATTTATATATATATATATATGTGCATATGTATATATATATATGTGTATATATATATATTTATATGTATATATATGTACATATGTATATATATATGTAGATGTGTAAATTTGTATATGTATATATATGTATATGTGGATGTGTATATGTATGTATACATATGTATATGTAGATATGTGTATATGTAGATATGTATATACAGTATACTGTATGTATATGTATATATATGTTTACATAACCTCTTTAACACACTACTTCTCCGCTGCGAAGCGCGGGTATTTTGCTAGTTATATATAAAAAAAAGAGAGATTACTGTCCTGACAACACTTCAGAAGGCCAGCCACTGCCATCCTGTACACTGACTCATAACCCCTTGAAATCAGTCCAGTGGCTGTGGTATTGTCTGCAAATTTATTAATGCTAATACAGTGGAGCACTTTTAAAAACTGCTAAAAACACATTACTTTAACATGGCTTTCTCATAGCTTCATTTTTGTTTAATCCTGATGCTCTGTATATTCAATTAATTTTCATTATCATTCATGGTGGCTCTGAGATCCTAACTAACCCCTAATTACTCTTCTGTTCTTTTTCCGGTTTTCAGTGGTAGCGATCTGCACCACCACCACCACCTGATCAAAGCACTGTGATGTCCCTACACTGATGGATTAAAGGCCAGAAGTCCAAATGACCATCATCATCAGGTTCTTCCATGTGAACCCTGAATAAAATGAGGACTGATTGAGGTCATTTATGTTAGGTAGAATGCCTAGGGGGGGCTGGGCGATCTCATGGCCTGAAACCCCTGCAGATTTTTTTTTTTCTCCAGCCATCTGGAGTTTTTTTTTTTGTTTTTTCTGTCCTCCCTGGCCATTGGACCTTATATTTATTCTATGTTAATTAGTGTTCCCTAATTTTATTTTCTTATTTATTTTGTCTTTCTTGTCTTTCTTCATCATGTAAAGCACTTTGAGCTACATCATTTGTATGGAAATGTGCTATATAAATAAATGTTGTTGTTGTTGTTATGCTTGGAAGCAATAGGCATGTGTGAAGAGTGTGTACAGCATGGGACTCAGAACACATTCTTGTGGGGTTCATGTATTTATGGCTATTGTTTTGGAAATGTTGTTCCCCAGCCTGAGTGACTGGGGACTGCCAGTTAAAAAGTCCAGCACCCAGTTACAGAGAGTAGGTGGCACACCTAGAGTTTAGAGCTTGTTGGTGAGCTTAGCTGGTATCACAGTATTAAAAGCTGAGCTATAATCAATAGACAACAATTTGATGTAACAGTCCTTGTTTTCTAGGTGAGTAAGAACTATATGCAATGCTGTGCTAACTGTGTCCTCTGTCTACCTGTTTGGTTTATATGCAAGCTGTTGGGGATCCATTGTGTTGGGTATAAATGTCTGAATGTGGCTCATAATAATTCTCTCGAGGCATTTTATCACTATAGGAGTCAAAGCAACAAACCAGTAGTCATTTAGACAGTTATCTTTGAATTTTTTTGGCAGTGGAATAATGATGGTTATTTTGTAGTAGGTATGAATTTTGGCTTCTATAAGAGAGAGGTTAAATATATCAGCAAGGGTTGAAGCACAAGGTTCCTGCCCATTGACTTGGTGTTGTGGGCTTCAAAGCAGGCATAGAATTCATTGAAATCATCCGGAGCGAAATGGTTGTCGTGTTCAGTCCTCTACTTCTGCCTCTGTAGCTTGTGATTTTTCCCAATCCCTGCCACATACTCCGAGTGTCAGCATTAGTGTAGTGACCTTCCAGTTTAAGCCTGTAATTCTTCATGGCTTCTCTGACAGCTTTGTGTGGAAAGTATTTGGGTTATTTGTACTCACTGGCATCACCTGAGGCATATCCCTTGGAGCGAGCATGAAGCACTGAGCAGACCTCTGAATTAATCCATGGTTTATTGCTTGGATATGACCAGATGTGTTTGAAGGGTACAATAAAATCAGTGCAAGTGCTTATGTAATGGGGTAGAATTCAGTATTCTAAAGAAACTGACATTTCTGTGTGTTGCTTAGTGTGATGGGCTATAAACCAGTGTTTTAAAGAAAAGGCAGAATTTCTTGAAAATTCTGCTACAGGTTATTGTTGATGGCTATCTACAGGACATAAATATTTACCTGCCTTGCTATAGTCAGACTGCTTTGATTTAGTACCTCATCTACACACAAAGTGGGGATACAGAACTGTCTCCTTCCTTTGAAAATTAACGAGTTCTGGGGACATCAGTTTCTAATCAAGTACTCAGAGTAAATGTGTTTACACTATTTGTTATGCAGAAGAAATTGGCTTGCACCATTGTTTCACTGATTGCCATGTTGATCTATGCAGAAATTGAAGCATTTACTGTATATATTTCTGGGTAAAGGAGAATAAAAAAGAACAGAGAAGTATGGTCTGGGACTTGTGACTGCTGCCTGCTTCTTTTATGCTTTTTTTTTCACCATATCGCTGTGGCTACACCCTGTAGCAACAGTTGGAGAAGTCAGATCATTGCTGGGCTTCCTTAGTTATTACCACTCCTTCATACAGGACTTTTGCAGGTTTGTCTGAACTTTTAAACGGTACTATTGAAAATACTGGAAAGTCCAGCATGGCAACTACAGCAAGAGGGAGGATAAAATCCAATGTACAACTACCTTCAAGAACACCAGTTCAATGGACTAATGAACATCGCACAGTCATTTCTAAATTTGTGGATATACTCACCAATCCACCCATACTTGCTTTTCCAAATTTTGAATTGCCCTTTGTTTTGCAAACTGATGCATCAAACGAAGGACTGGGAGCAGTACTTTACCAACAGCAGGATGGTAAACTACATGTAATTGGCTACGGATCGAGAACACTCACCCCAGCTAAGAAAAATTACCATCTCCACTCTGGCAACTTAGAATTTTTGGCCCTGAAGTGGGCAATATGTGAAACATTTAGGGACTATCTATATTATGCACCCACCTTTACTGTATATACTGACAATAACCCTCTGACATATGTTCTGAGTACAGTAGACCCCCACGAAGTCGCGGTTCAGAGTTCACGGCTTCAGTCATTCGCGGATTTTTCCTTAGAACCTATCTAATAATTGTTAGCGGAAACCGCAAATATCCTCCGCAATTTTTATGGCTTTTATCGTGGCAATACTGCACTGTAGAGAGACCAGGAAGCAACTGTATTGGAAAACGTGGCTTGGGATGGTGAAAGTAGCCAATAGAATTGAAACTGCAACTCCCAGCAGTCCCTGCAGTGGCTCTGATTGGTCTTCTGCTGAGGGTGCTGGGGCTGTTTCTCAGCCCTGTTGGGTGTCATGGGTGCTGCTAGGGGGAGCCGTGAAAGGACCTCGGGAGTCATGCTTCCCTTGTGGCCCGGAAGTACTAGGAAGTCATGAGGATGGAGGCCAAAGTACTTCTGGGCTGATTAAAGACTTGGAATTCTCCAGCTGACCTGGAAGTGTTGGCTAGTCACATGGGAGGAAGAACAGAAGCACTTCCAGGTCAAGGACTATATAAAGGAATGCTGTGAACCCAGCAGGCGAGGCAGAGTTGGGTGGAGGTGGGCAAATCTTGCTGGGAGGTGTGGAGGAGAGAAAAAGAGAATTATTTTGATTCATTTAATTGTCTGTTGGTGGCTGTGGTGCTTGAAGAGCACGGTGAAAGAAGAAACCTTTAATAAAAATCTTCTTAGTGTTTTTATCCTGTGTCCTGAGCATCTGTCTGTTGGGTTTGAAGGGGCATCAGTGCCACCTAGCATTCACAAGGCACATTAATGGAAATAATTGGTAAAGAAAATATTGAGAGACTTGTGTCAAGAAAAGAAGTGTTAGTGAGCAATCAGCAGAGTTTAGACAGGTGAGTTAATGCTTCACTAATTTAAAGTCCTACTGTCAAACTCTGTAAGCACTGTTGACTATGAAGTTAGGTTAAAGTTAAGCTTAATGGTCAGCTATTCTAGTTTTAGTTTATTTCTCATTTTTTTAATATAAAGTGTTGTCTTAATTTAACACACCTTCATCTGCTCCACTGCCCTCCTTGTCTCCTTCAGTTTCCTCTGTCTCTTCATAAGTCTCCTCCTGATTTTTCTTAGTGTTGACCCCAGCTGTTTCTGTTTGTGGACAAATGAAGAGGACACATATTGTCTTATCAGAATTCACTGTTTACTTTTTTGATTTGTTCTTCTATTTCTGAGTCCTGATATTTTTACAACACATTTGATTTATATTTTGTGACACGACTTACTTTTTTTTGACACACAGACAAATATGAAAAATACAATAACTATAAGCTCCCAGTGGTAAAAGGGACTACTAAGAAGTACACAATGATTTTGAAATTGTAGAGGAAGAAGAATTGTTTAAATAGGCTGAAATCAAACAGATCAATTTTTATCTAAAGAATTTCTTGGGAAACATCATTCATTTATGAATGGCTTTTAAATTTTCTTATTACAGTTATGGTCTTTCAGAAGGTTAGACTGATCATTTCTTAACTACTTTTCAAGTTTCAAGAGCCTTCATTATCATGGCTGTGTGGATTTGTTCACAGATTGTTTGAGCTTTTTAACAGCCCATTTGTGTGTGTGTGTGTGTGCGTGTGTGTGCGTGTGTGTGTGTGTGTATCTGTGTGTGTGAGAGAATGAAAGAGAAAGAGAGAGAGAGAGATGCTGCTTGGAACTAATACAAACCCAGTTTAGTTTTCTTACTGAATTTATGAAGAAACCCTTGCAACAGCTAAAGCCTTCCCCTTCACACAGTCAGTTCTGGTAATACCAATAACTAGAATTAATTGGCTGGCTTTATCTTAAGTATCAAGTTGCAGTCGGTAATTCTCAAATTTAAAGTATCTGAACTTATGGTTTGGTTCCTGTTGACTCCAGGCAGAGGTGATGCTTTGTTCTGACTGTTGCAGGGTCCATGAAGAGTTTCTCTGGCACATATGGAAGACTGTTCAATGCTATTTCTGTTTCTTCATCCAGATCCTTTTCCTCTCTTGCCTTTGTAAAAACATAAAATGATGTAATTGAACAAAATGTATGTGTGTAAGTACAGAAAATAGGACAGAATGATCAAACTTGTTTGTGTTTTGCGTACGTGACAAAAAGCATATATACTTTCTGGAAGTTTTCTTTCAATGATGTGTGTGACAAGAAAATATACCTTTAGGGTAAGGACTTTACCAATTGGAATAATACAAAATGAGTCAGGACGCTATTTTTATTGCTTACGTGGTCAACGATCAGGAGACTAGAAAGGTATAAAAGAGCAAGGATATCTGCGCTCGAGGCAGATGAAGTGCGGTGTCCTAGGACTGTATTTCTCTGTCATTTTACCCTTGCCTGGTATGTATCAATAAAAGGTTTTTACTAATTTTAATTTTCTTCTCTGTCTTCAGTCACAAAAAGTGTCCACAGTTTTTTGGCGCCCGGACGTGGGGCAAGAGACGGCCGGTCGACTCCTCCAGCGAGACCATTTCAGTGATCCGTCTTACCAGCGGACTGCCGTCAACTTGAGTACTCCGGCAGCAGAGCATGCAGCTCCGGCAAAAGTTAGGACTGTCCTGTCCTGAAAGAGTTCTTGCGTGAGGAGTCCCTGGTCTCCTCTTTGCTACATCCACGGTGACTGAACGGATTTCCAGACAGAGCTTGCACACTTCCAGGCTGGGGTAAGCACCGGGGAATTTCCGAACATTTTTTTTTATTTTCTAAATTACGGGAGGGCGAGTTTCCTGTTGACCGTCTAGTCATATTCATATCTCAACGGGTTGCTTAAGGTGATGGAGACTTGACCCAAGCAGTTTGACGCATACGAAAGGTCTGACGAAAGGATACTGGCCTCACCCATATCCTAGACTCGGCTGGACGTATTGATGTAGTATTCTGCTGAACCGAATCGGACACGAAGTCACCTGAGCTGGAATCCGGGGATGTGAGCGGACAGGCTAACGGGACGAGTAACGGGGTGGTATATATATATATAGAAACATAAACAGAAAAAGAGCACAGATTGCAGGTTTGCTGTTAGGACGGAATAAATAAATCTACATACTAATAGGAATACCGTGTTCTCCTGGGAACTGGGACAGGACCGATAGTTAGTGTCTCCCCTTGGGACTAAAGAAGGGGACAGTAAGGGAATAGTGAGTGGCACACTTAATACCTCGCTGATTCATACGTACAAGGGATTAGGCGAATCAGTATATAGTTGGAAAATTAAATACAGGACCCGGGAAGAGCAAGGGGACATAATGGGAACTTATAACAGTAAGCCTGTTAATCGCCGCACAGGGGGATCAAAATCATTAATGCTGGAAGAATTATTTTCGGAGGATCAACAGACGCCCCGTAAAAATGGGTCTCCTGGAAATTTTTATAGAAAAGAAAACAGGTTTAGATTTCAAGAAGGCATGTAGGAAATGGAATAGACAGAGTGGTGGGCGTTGGCCGATAGAGGGGACAGGAGATGTAAGTGAAATACAGGAAACTAGGAAGATCCTGTGTAGGAATAAGCAGGGTTGTTATAATAGTGGACCATATCGAATGGATAATGTTCGATAGATGGGAATTAGTAATAAAAGACAGAAATTTAGAAGCAGTACAGAAACAGAATGAATTGTTGCGGGCAAATGAGGGAAAGGCTAAAACGGAGAAAGAGGAATTACTAATTACATTACAGAAAGTTCAGACAGGCACTGAACCACAGGCAGACGGGAGGAAAAGGAAGAATAATCCAAATAAAGACCCCCTTTATTCCTATTATTTTTTTTCTCTCCTCAGTACCAACCTCAGGCACCTCCATTATCCCCTCCTCTATCCCCCATTCCGACTGCCCCCCTACACTACAACTAGCAGAAGTTTCCCCCGATGATCCCCTAGGCACAGATCACTATGACCCACCCCGTACTAGACAAACCCCCGTCTCCAAATGCACTCGGAGTCAAACCTCCACTCACAAACCAGCTCCAACTTTTTTCTCTCCAACCTCTTCTGATCCTTCAATAGAAGTTCCCAATCCCCATTATAACCCTGCCCATCCAGCCGGACCCCAAAATCCCACAACAGTTATGATAAATCGGAACTGGGACATCCAAGAACTAAAGGATGTCGTGAATGCACTTCCAGATCCAAAGGAAGTAGGAGGACTAAAATTTGTTGAACAACTTGATCAGTTAGATAGCATGTATAAGCCTAACGCTGCTGAATGGACCCAGGTACTTCGTCGAAAGCTTGGGACCACATGGGCCACTGTTAGCAGGGGTGTCCGCAATGACGTTCCATGGGTATGGAACCCAGCTTTAACTCGAGGACAGGGGATTGGTGGAGAAGGCGAATTTAACCCACAATGGGAGGTGTTGAGACAAAATATTGCAGAAAAATATAAAAAAGGAACGGACTGGTCCCTTATTTCTGCTGCAAAACAAAAGAGAGACGAGACGGTTGATGAATGGGCACATAGGATTCAAGACCTTATGGCTAATCACTCGGGCTTGGAAAATGTTGATGACCGCACCCGAGCTGCAGTTCCACCTTTTGTTTCCGGTTTGCGCCTTGATATACAAAACAAGGTCCGCACTTCCTGTATTGAGTGGGAAAGTGCCGCGTTTGATGAAGTCAAACGACATGCTGAACATGCCGAAAAACAAACTAAGCAGAAGGAATCGGACTCTCATGCCAAATTATTGGCAGCACAGATGAACTATTATACCAGGAATACTCCTGACCGAGGCCGAGGATATGGCCTTAGAGGAAGGGGACGAGGACGAGGAAGAGGACGAAATGGTTTTAGAGCTCCTCCTGTTGACCACAATAAGAATCCTTTTATTCACTCCTCCCTTTTATCCCAATGTTAATTCCTACTCTTGCTACGCCTGTGGTGAAACTGGACATTTTCGTCGGGAGTGCCCTCACAGACAGCAACAGCCCCCGCCTCCCCCTATTCCACCTGTTTTTTCTGACACCCCTGACCAACAATACTGGCCATAGGAAAACGCAGGGACCTCCAGCCACTCTTTTCAACTACCTTTGCTCACCCTCTCGCTGGCAAAGGTCCCTGCCTCGAACGAGACTGTTACTGTGCTTACTGCTTCTGGACAACCTCACCTTCTTCAAGTATCAAAACCTCTTCAAGTCCAGTCACGTCCTGGCGGACATACCTTACTGCATCGTTTTCTTTTAAATCAGCTCTGTCCAGTTAACCTTTTAGGAAGAGATCTCATGACAAAACTTTCTCTTTCTATTTCTATGACTGACAAAGGTTTTTTCTGTTCTACCCCCAAGTTGTTGTGTCAAATTGCCCCTTACCCCAAACCCTCTTTTGCAGCTTGGACTTTAGATATTTCCCCACACACCATTCTCCTCAAAGCCCTACACTCTTTTTCCCCTTGTCTCTTTCCCAATTTACAGGCCCCTGACATTTTACACTGTACTGCCCAATACTTCCCTATAGAAGTAGACACCCCCTGGCTAGAATCTTTCCTTACTTCTGGTACTCGCCCCGAAACCCTTCACATCTCCTGTGTTTTTATTTCATCCACAAAGGCAGCTGCTTCTGTTCATCTTACATGCTTACAGCATATATATTATCTTGGCGGCTCAGTGCCTCATATTTCCTTAGCTAAATCACGCACTGTTAAATGGGGGGAAATAGGACCATGGGTAGAAAAATGCCTTGAAAGAACAGACTGGTTACAAGTTACTCCAGGTATTTTTGATACTCCTGACCGTTTAATAACTAAAGTGGTGCTTCAAACTGATTTTTTAGTACATCGTGCTTTGTGCCGTCTTTCCTCTTTTGCTTGTTCATTGCAAACCACTTTCCCTTCTTGGCTCTCTATGCTCCCTGATTCACTATGGTCCCAGGGAAAGAATGATTATGGAAGGATAGCCCATTGTGAGCCTCTGGTGATCCACCCGAAATCCTCCTTCCGCCCGCACCGTGCCCAATATCCTCTGTCTCCCGAAGCAGAGGCTGGCATCTCCGCCGTACATTCCGATCTCGTCAAACGCGGTACCGCCGTTGGACATGGACCGTCATGCCTCAGGGATACACTGAAGCCCCTTGTGTATATGAACAAGCTCTTGCCCAAAATTTTAGAAGGCTTTTGGCCGGACGGGATACAGTACGTAGATGATATGTAGCGCTACGGAAGAAGATTGTACAAAAGATACCCAGAAATTGTTGCTGTTTTTGGGGGACAATGGCCATAAAGTTTCTAAAGTTAAGCTGCAGCTAATCAAAACAACTGTAAAATATCTAGGTCATGACATTACGTATGGAACAAGAGCTCTCTCTAGCGATCGCATTACAGCCATCCAAAATCTTCCTAGACCGGTCACAAAACAACAGGTTATGTCTGTTTTAGGTATTCTGGGCTACTGCAGACAGTGGGTTCTAAATTTTACTGAAAGAGCACAGCCGTTGCAACAATTGGCTAATACTCCTGGCATCCCCCTTTCTGGCCAGGTCCAATGGAATGAACAGGCTGAGAAGGCTCTCTGTAACCTAAAAACTGCTCTTCTATCTGCGCCCGCGCTTAGTTTGCCTGATCATTCTCGTCCATTCACTTTGTTCGTGGACGAAAAGCAGGGATTTATGAATGCAGTACTGACGCAACAACATGGAGATAAACAAAGACCGGTGGCTTATTTTTCTAAAAAACTGGATCCAGTGGCCGCAGCACTTCCTCCGTGTCTTCGTGCTGTGGCTGCAACAACAGAAGCTGTATTAGCAAGCACGGATGTAGTTCTCATGAGCCCCCTAACAGTTAAAGTGCCTCACGCTGTACATTCTATCCTAGTACAAGCCAAAACTTCACATCTCAATCAGTTACGCAGTGGTCCAAGGGGACCGCCTGCTGGAAGCAAATCGAATTTCATCAAGCTTGAGTGCACAAGCAGCTGAACTCGTAGCACTCACTCGAGCATGTCAGCTGTCCGAAGGGAAGATCGTAACAATTTATACGGATTCCAGGTATGCTTTTGGAGTCTGCCATGATCATGGAGCACTATGGAAACTAAGGGGATTTAAGACCAGTACTGGCAAACCCATCCAACATCAGAAATTGATCGAATCCCTTTTAGAAGCTATAACCAAACCATCGAAGCTAGCGATTGTTAAATGTCAAGCTCACACAGGAAAACAGGATCCTGTTAGCAAAGGAAATGAATTAGCTGACCACTTTGCTAAAGAGGCTGCATATAATAACACACCAATTTCTTTATTCCAACAGAGAAAATGACCAGGACCCTGATAATCAAATTATTTCTTTACAGAGTGCAGCCACGGATATCGAAAGGAGAAAATGGTCCAAAGAAGGGTCCCTCTCTGATGGAGTCTGGACTCATAAACACACTAACAAACCTTTTCTCCCAAAAGCCTCTTTCCCAGGAATGGCAAAAATCGCCCATGGCCTCGATCACGCAGGTAGAGATGCCATGGTTCGAGAGTTGAAAAACATTGGGAAGCTGTAGGTTTCTCTACATATGCAGAGCAATTTTGCAGACGCTGTGCAATATGTCAAAAGTTTAATGTGGGAAAAGGTACCCAGGTAAGTCCCGCCATTACCCCTAATCCAATGGGTCCGTTTGAACACCTCCAAATGGATTTCATTGAACTAACCCCGTCTAAAGGGTACCGATATTGTCTTGTGATTGTCGATGTGTTCTCCCGATGGGCAGAGGCTTTCCCTTCAAAACACAACGATGCCAAAACAGTAGCTAAAGCACTAATTAAAGAGATTATTCCAAGATGGGGTATCCCTCAAAAGTTACAAACAGATAATGGCACTCATTTTGTGAACTCCGTTATAAATGAATTAACCACCTGGCTCCAAATTAATGTGCACCATTATTGTAAATACCATCCCCAAAGCGGAGGCATCGTAGAACGATGCAATGGCACTTTAAAAGCTAAACTCGCAAAAATTTGTGAACAAACTAATTTATCATGGCCGGATGCACTACCCTTAGCTTTAATGGGACTAAGGGGACGGACACACCGACAACTGGGACTATCGCCGTTTGAGATTCTGACCGGACGTCCCATGCCCATTGGCATGGTTGTAGGAAATGTGAATTTGCATACTGTGGACAATGATCTTCTCTCTAGTCTTGCAGGTCTCCGAACCTCGTTGAAGGAAGTCCACCAGCAGGTTAATCAGGCCTGGAGGACCAGCCCACCTTCTAAGGATTTACTAATTCCCTTGGGCACCTGGATCCTGGTTCGAGATACTCGGAGGAAACACTGGCATCAGCCTAGGTGGAGAGGACCATTCCAAATTCTTCTATCCACACCACATGCCGTGAAAGTTAATAATAATAATTCTTTGCATTTATATAGCGCTTTTCTCACTACTCAAAGCGCTCAGCAATTGCAGGTTAAGGACCTTGCTGAAGGGCCCAACAGAGCAGAGTCCCTATTGGCATTTACGGGATTCGAACCGGCAACCTTCCGATTGCCAATGCAGATCCCTAGCCTCAGAGCCACCACTCCGCCAGTTGAAGGACTGCCTGCCTGGATCCACGCATCGCATTGCAAGAAATGGCTATCTTAAAAATACTCTTTCTGTTGACTGTTACCCGCACCCTCTCATGCTACCCAATAATGGGTGGTGATCTCTATCTAGGTACTTTACTGCCTCTATGGAAAGGGCATATATGCTACATGAGGAGCACATGTCTCGTATAGCTTCTTCCATTTTCTCCTCCCCATCCGATTTCCCCCCCCTTCCCCTTCATCAACCATTTCAATTTAATTATATTGCCCACATCATTTTGTTCAAAAAGGGAGGAGTGTAAAAACATAAAATGATGTAATTGAACAAAATGTATGTGTGTAAGTACAGAAAATAGGACAGAATGATCAAACTTGTTTGTGTTTTGCGTACGTGACAAAAAGCATATATACTTTCTGGAAGTTTTCTTTCAATGATGTGTGTGACAAGAAAATATGCCTTTAGGGTAAGGACTTTACCAATTGGAATAATACAAAATGAGTCAGGACGCTATTTTTATTGCTTACGTGGTCAACGATCAGGAGACTAGAAAGGTATAAAAGAGCAAGGATATCTGCGCTCGAGGCAGATGAAGTGCGGTGTCCTAGGACTGTATTTCTCTGTCATTTTACCCTTGCCTGGTATGTATCAATAAAAGGTTTTTACTAATTTTAATTTTCTTCTCTGTCTTCAGTCACAAAAAGTGTCCACACCTTATAACCCTTTCTGGTTGTAGGTTGTATTGAACGTTTGGTTTTATACAAACTGGTCCTCATTTGCTACCATAAAAATTATGACAGCTAGGTAAACTTTAATTGGTTGATTGCCTTCTTCAGCAAGACTTAACATGCTTTACATGTGATATCTTTTACTTGTGCACTTGTTTTGTTTTAGAAAGGCTGGTCTGAATTTGGCACTCATGTCCAACTCCATCACAGATGGTTCTCAGCTTTTACAGTATGGAACTAATTATCATTTGGAGTAAAAGGGATCACTTCAGACTTTTTTATAGGGTATCTTATAAATTTAGTCTTGATGCAAACCTGAAATTACTTGATAACTACAAAATAAGGAGTATAATTAGACCAAGAGATAAAACCATACCATCCACCAGGGGTACCTATAATAGTAACTTAATTCAAGTTAAAAGAAAAAATATATTATCAGTTCAGAAACATCTTTGCAGTTTTAAATGCTGCTTTTTAAACACTCACTCTTGTAATAGTAGGTCAACCTGGCTTAGTAAATCTGACAAAATTCCCTTACCTGAGGCAGCACTAAATGGATACATATTCTTTTATAAATCTAGAGATATTGAGAGGTTGGAATAATTCATTGAGTCAAAATACAAACTGCTTTTAAAATTTTACACAAATATACTGTACATCCTTTGAAGCACTCATTTTAAATATTGAAACAAATTCCAGCACAACTGTAGTGAATTTCCCATTGGGATAAATAAAGTATCTATCTATCTATCTATCTATCTATCTATCTATCTATCTATCTATCTATCTATCTATCTATCTATCTATCTATCTAGTACTAGTGTGTTAGAAAGTAATGTTTGATGTTAAATTCATATAGTATTTGCTTAATTTCAATAGAATATCAGTTTCTTATAGCTACCTAGAATATTGCATAGCCTCTTACCCCCTGTAAGTTAACATGAAATAGAATTTTCCTAGCTATATCTGTAGAACAGAGTGTTAATTAAGCCAATTAGGAAGCAGTCATAATGCTAGCATGGACTGTTAGATATGTTTGCAAACAGAATATGAGATGGCATACATTTTTCTGACCATGCTTGCATGCTTAGCATGTGTCAAGTGTGACCAAACTTAGAGAAATTAAACAAGATATATAAGCCTTAAACAAATGTTTTCTTAAACAAGAATTTTTCCTTTCTTTAATATCATTGTTTTTCTCTATTTTTGCATGAACTGTTTTACTTTGAAATTTTACTAAAATATTTAAAACAAAGATATTTGGTCTGTGGAAGTTTTTGAACATGTATTACATTATTGCCTCAATCATCCTATGAAGCAAACTTAAAGCTGCAGGACTTTGGTAATTTTGGATAAACGCAGCTACAGCTAGTATACAGACTACCAGGCCCATTTTCATTAATCATAACTAAATTTGGCAGCATTTTATCTGATTTATCTACAAATTATGATAGCATAGTGTAGATGGAGGATTTTAATGTACACATTGGTGTGGAAACTGACACTTTTAGCAAATGTTTTACTTATTTGTTAAACTTAGTAGAATTTTGTCAGATTGTCAACAGTCCAACTCATAATCATAACCACACTATAGCTCTAATTATAGCTGACAGTTTAAATATTACTTTGTTAAATTAAGTTGATTCTGATCACTACTTAATTACATTTGATTTTGTTCTGCCCTTAGCAATACAAATACAGATTAAAAGAAAGACAGCACGACAACTGTGCTTCAAAATTTTTTAAAAAATTTAATAAAAAAAAAAAGAGACAGCTCCTATCAATCATGTAGAATCCACTGCATCCACTAAACAGAATCATCTCCAGACAGAGGAGAAGCGAGAGACTGCTATACTTTGAGTAAGTCAAGTGTAATCATGGAAAACAACTTATATCAGCTAACATTAAATTATAATGTGATCTTGAGAGATGCTCTGGATACAGTAGCTCCCCTTAAAACAAAAGCTGCAAGAATTATCACAAGAACCAGAAAGTACAACACATAACCCCAGGCACCAAGTCCTTACACTGGCTCCCAGTTAAGTTTAGGGCAGATTTCAAAATCCTACCTTTAACATATTACATTACAAGATTACATCTTGCCTGAAGAAGGGGCCTGAGTTGCCTCGAAAGCTTGCATATTGTAATCTTTTTAGTTAGCCAATAAAAGGTGTCATTTTGCTTGGTTTTTCTCTACATTCATAATGGCTAACACGGTACAACACCCTAGTACTACACATATAAAGCCTTAAATGGTTGAGGTTCTGCTTACTTATCTGAACTTACCATTACTTACAAACCTGAGTGCACATTAAGATCTCAAGATGTTAGTCTGCTTATGATTCCAAAGATTAATAAAATAACAGTGAGAGGTCAAGCTTTTAGTTACAGGGCCATGAAGCTGTGGAATGGTCTGCCTGCTAATATAAGAGATGCCCCTTCAGTCTCAGCTTTTAAATCCCGGCTGAAGACTCACGACTTCAGTTTAGCATACCCAGACTAGAGCTGCTGATTAGCAGGGTATACTGTACCTCTTTTGTTAGTCATTAGTACTATGATATTTATAATTGGTTACTATCACTCACTTCATTCCTCTTCTTGGTACTCAAATGTGGCACTTGGTGCCATTGCATCTTCTGCCAAGTTGTTTGCCAGCCTATGGAAAAGTCATCTCAGATAAAAGAGCACTGGGATCATTAGGCAGAAGGGTTCTTTCACAGGATTGGATGACCCAGCACTGACTCAGCTGTGGAATGGCCAATAGGGGGAGACAGCATGTTAGCTGAGGTCTCAAGGACTCTGACTGTGTCTGTCTTATTCGACTCTTATTCTATAAACTGGCTGTGGTTCTACAATGACCTGATGTATGGATGTTGTTGTTTTTCATTCTTGTTAGTTTCTTTATTGTTTTATATGTATTTGAACAAATCTGTATCCTGTTATGTGACCATTCCTTATTTAGTGAGTGCTACATTTATTACTGCATTTTGCCTTTTAGAGTTGTCATGTCGTCTCTGCACCTGCACTTGGTGAGGAGTGCTGTGCTGTGCAAGGACAAAGTCTTTTTTACTGTTGTGTTATATTCCTCAAGTGGCCATGATTGATTAGTGATTTAGCCCTGTAAAGTGGATTACTTGCTTTCTATTTTGTGTGTTGTATTTGCACCATTTTTTAAACACACCCAACTTACCAAGAAGGGGGTCTTTCTCTGAATAGCCCTACCCAAGATTTCTTCTATTATTTTTTACCCTACAAGGTATTTTTTGGGATTATTTTTTGTGTCTTTTAAGAGAGTCAAGGCTGTGGGGCTGTCAAAAATACAGGGCTTGTTAAAGCGCATTGAGGCATTCCATGCTTGATTTTGGGCAATACAAGAAATAAATTGTTGTTGTTGTAATATCCTACATCACACTACTAGCACTCAGACTTAATCTTGCTCAAATTTAAAAACCCCAACCAGTGATGATTGACCTGTGAGGGAGTGTCTGAAGTGTGAGCCCCTTCAACAACAAAAGCAGATCACCTTTGTGAACATACAGTAACTCGGATGTTAATGGAATGCTTGCCCTAGGGTTGTATGGAGGGTGTGCTCTTTTACTTTGAAGAACTGTGCCTAGTAAGTATTATCAGTTTGACAACATGCTGGGGGTTCGATGTTGAAGATGGGGATGGTCCCCTCCAGTGTCCGGAGTGTACAGCCTTTAATAGTCATAAATGCCACCCAGCGCTGACAACATTATTACACTTTGAACATGGGGGATGGGGGTCTCCCTCAGTGTCCCTTGGTCATCCCTTAACTTTCTTAAACAGCACCCTTTAGGTGATGTTGACCTTGGCACCTGCCTATTTTGCCTACTGGATTGACCTGCTCTGACCCCAACCCACCTTCTATAACTTAGTGGATAAGCAATGTTCTGTATTATTTCAAATTAGAAAAAATCAAATTCTCTCATAAAGGATATGTCCAGAACTTTTCTAACATCTGGCAAAAAATCATTAATATAACTTTACCCTTCTATCCTAGGCAAGGAAATTCAGATTCTTATGTGGTCAAATAAATTTCTCCATTTGACTACATTTATAAATTCATAAACTCCTGTTATCTATTTTGTTTTCATTAAACACTAAACCCCACTCACCTGTTTTTCTTTTCTTTCTGTCTCCAGCTCGACCTTTTCATGGCCTTCATGTCCAGTCACCACACACATCATGCAGATACACGTCTCATCAGTTTTACAAAATATTTCCAGACTCTTCTGATGTTTTGCACAGACTTTATCCTTTAGATTTCTATCTGGATCAACCAGCTTGTGATCCTTCCAGGCTGCTATTTCAAAGTGAGGCTGCAAGTGAGTCTGACAGTAGGAGATCATGCAGGTCAGACAGGACTTCACTGCTCTGAACTTCATTCCAGTACAAGCGTCACACTCCATGTTTCCAGGGGCAGCATAATCCTCAGACAGATGAGGACTGAATCTTGGCTTCTTTATTTTTTTGACGACTACATCTAGCACAGTGTTTCTGTGCAGTTCAGGCCTTGTTGTGAAGATGTGTCTGCACTGAGGACAGTTGCACACTTCGCTTTGATCCCAGAAGTTGGTGAGGCACTTCAGGCAGAAACTGTGTCCACAAGGGATTGAGACGGGGTCAGTCAGGGTGTCCAGGCACATTGAGCATGTGAACTCGTCCTGTGATACAAACAGCTGGGCTTCAGCCATCATCCGTCAAAGGAGTGGCAGGCAGAGAGAATCAGTCAGACAAACAAGGAAGTGACTCGTGAAGAAATGAAAGTGAAAGTTTGTCTGTGCTCAGTGAGAAGGAGCAGAAGATTTAAAGAGGAACCCTGACAGCACACTGAGAGATCTGAGGAGAAAAACATTAGGACCAATGTGTGGGTTTCTGTTAATATTTATTTTCAGTTCATTGTAATTGTATCTTTGTAATGCATAGTAAAGTCCTCATTTGACAAACTCAGAGCTCTGCACACATTTTTAAATATAAATTAGTGAAAATAAAAACACATCATATCTCTCTATTATATAAAAAAATCCTGAGACAAGATGAGTGTTTTTTCAAGTCCCGTGAGATGTGACTTTGGCCATGAGATTTTTTCAAGTCATGCCCTCCTCTCAACCATTATCAAGCACGCACACGGTTCTTCTCACCTCTCATTTGTTTCAATGCTTTTGACAGACACAGTTCCTGCTCTCTCAGCTCTTATAAATTTTAATTTTTTCCTTGCTTTAAGTTCCCAATTAAAGTAGACATATTATTTCCAAATCTTATTGAAGAATTTCATCATGAAGGGTTATCAACAGCAAAAATGAGTACACGGGCAATCCTAACACAGAGAAACAATGAAATCAAATGAATTAACACCAAAATTGATGATCAGTTGCACAGCAAATTGTTTAAATGCACATCAGTAGACTATGCTGAAACAGTTGGTGGTGATCGTGCGGAAGATGAAAACATCAACTTACAATATCCCAAAGAATATCTACAACTGTTAACAACATCTGGTCTTCCACCATACGAATTACTGTAGAAAGAATGATGTATCCGAGAAAGGTAATGTAGTACATCTTCCATGGATAACATTAGGCAACAAAGGAGCTCTTGATATGCCATTCTTATTAAAACGCTAACAGTTTCCCATTAGAATAGCTTTTGCTGTTTCATTTGCTTTTTCATTCTTACTATGCCCTATTAACTTTCTTTGGTGGGGGGGAGGTCATCAAATCCAAACTGGAATGGACAGTCCTCTTATTCACCTTCTGGAGTATCTTGGCTTGACCTGCTCCTTGACATTTCCAATGTTCCTCCTAGGTGTGTCTGGTCTTACAGACTTCTTGTCTCCTGTGAAAAGAGCAAAACAGACTTGAAATCGTTTACATTTTTCAGTGTTCACCTCATTTGTTCTCCCTGTCCACTCCACTTCCTTGTGTGAGTTGATCTGAGATAAATGTGACGATATCTGCACTCACCAAAGGGGCACTTCAGGTTTCAAGAGGCATAAAATTATGACTGAGATACACAATAAGAAAGTCAAAATCATTGATGCTCAGTGACAACTCTGTTCAATGACTTTTATCCCATGCGTCCACCTATAGAATGACATGTTGTGAGAAATCTGAAATTCTCAGTGCATTATGATCTGCTGCTTTATTTCATTTAGAATTCTAATTTTGTCTATTTTGAACTTCTGTTTCTGAAGATTATTTTATGTATTAGTTAACCAGACAGATACTGTCAAAGGGATGATTGATGACCTTAAGCCCTTGCTTGACCTTAACCTGTCAAAGGGATGATTGATTGACAGCTTTAAGCCCGGCCCCAAATATGATTTATGAAAATATGAAAATATGAATTATGAAAATTATCTAGTCCCTATGGGTGAGGAAGATTAATATGGGGGTTGGACAACTGTCATAATTGATAATCTTTAAACCCCTCCTTTTAGGGAGAGGCTTTTGTAAACCAAACCCTTATCACGCCCCTATTACCAATTCCCACACCCAGGATGAATGCCTTCGTCTCTCTAACGGCCTATAGGTTTAGGGGAGAGGCGTGTCACTCCCCCGACTCCACCTGGCTGTGGCAGGAGACAAAAAAATTCTTGTATAAAATTCTAGCCATTTAGTGAGAACGCTACGACAAACAGAAACGCATAGAATTGACGGTCTTGTGAATACTCCTAAGAAAATGAAAACAAACAAGGTTTCCAGAATGCTTGAGCTACAGAACCATCTATTCAGCTCAGCTTGGTATGATTCACCACTGACTACCTGTTTTGGACGGCTAACCCCCAAACCAACTCCACCTACTCTGTTCCATTTCAGCCACCCAGCTACTCTGCTCCAGACCAGATGCTGACCGCCAACGATGTGTTTTGGCCGGGCAACAACCAGCACCTCTCTGGCTATGCTCCTGTTCAGGCATGTTGATCTATGGAACAGACGGCACCCACCGATTGCCTGCTTTGGCCTGACGATATCCTCCCCAGCTCCAGGTACTCTGTCCTTAGCAGCTCGCCTCCAGACTAGCCGTCTAGGCCAGACCTTCTTATGCCTTCAACTGACTAGATCTATTGGCCTCAGTTACCTGCCCCTGATGATATGTATCGGTCGGAAAGTCTCCTGGAGAACTGTGCAGTATCTGACATTTTTGTACCTGCTAATGATGTTCCGGGGTGCCTAACAGGGGCCGAGGAGATAGCCATTCAGGCCATGCGTCAAGAAGAGGCAGTGGATGAACTAGTAAAGGCTCTGGCCAATTGGAAAATATCACCCAAGGAGGCTGCTTATGTAGGTATGGACCTTGAACACACTGATGGACCCCTGGATGAAACATTTCGAAAGGCTCTGAAACTGATCAAGAGTTTGATTTCGGCTCTTCTGGATATAATAGTTGGATCGGGACCTAAAAAGTACCTGTCAGGGGTGTTTAATAGACCACCCTAGCCAGTCTCAGCATACATGTCTGTTTGAGCCTGACTCTGTTTATCGGGTTGGTCACTTTCAAGAGGTTCTGGCTGTTTTCCGCAAGCCGTGGCTCAGGAGCCTGGTCATAAAGACTCTGGGTTGCTTCAACATCTTTCTGCCTTTTCATAAGATTCACACATTTGTACAAAATGCTGTTGATGACTTAAAAAATGAACATTCTATCAATGAGACTATTGCACAAGCCTTTCATAACATGGACGATGACTCTTACTCAAAAATATATGAAATAGCCGATGCCTTCTCTAAACGCCATTTCTCTGAACCTGACATGTCTGATGTACCTTTGGGGTTTTACGGGGAGTATGATATGGAAAAAGCAAATGAAGTGTCTGAACTGAATGTTCCTGTTATATAACATGTTTTTGTCTGCTTTTAATCATGCCGTTTAGTTGTCATATTATGTTTTTGAAATGACTGGTAAAGCAGCTCCGAATATTGTTTTTGAAATTTGTTTTTGAAAATTACCAATAAAGCACCATCTGATTTTTAAACCACTGCCATTTTTCTTTCACCGTTGATGATGGAGGGTTACATGAAAAAAGTTTACATTTTAAGAGAAATAAGGTTTATGTATCTGATAGAGATTCTCAAAATGGCAGATGGATTTAACAGACATGACAAGTGTGTCCGAGCATAACCGAGTTTAAAAATATTTGTTGACCTGCATCAATGTACTTTCTAAGTACGCGTGGGTACGGCCCCTGAAGAATAAAATGTGCAAAGAAGTGACAAGAGCCTTCCAAGACATTCTGAGCGGCGGTAGAACTCCAAAGAAGCTCCAGACTGATAAGGGGAAAGAGTTTTTCAACCGAGATTTTCAAAAGATGCTAAAGAAGGATTGGAATAAAACATTTCACCACAGGTAAGGAGATAAAGGCATCCATGGTGGAGAGATTTAATTGCACACTAAAATCTAAAATGTGGAAATATTTCAGTGCGTGTAAAATGAGAACCTACATCGATAAATTGTTGGATCTAGTATATTCTTACAACAAAAATTATCATCGAAGCATAAAAATGGCTCCTTCTGATGTAAACACATTAAATTCCTGGAATTTTTTCAAAAACATATGATGTGGCTAACCCCCTGTGTCCACCATTGTTTAAGTTCAAAGTAGGAGATACAGTTAAGGTTTTAAAAACGCAATATCCTTTTGTGAAAGGGTTATGAACAAACATTTTCAGATGAAATCTTTACCGTCTCTGAGCTTGTACCTAGGTCACCGGCTGTGTACAAACTGAAAGATTACGATGGTGAAGAGATCATAGGCTCCTTTTATAACCCTGAATTGCAAAAAATTAAAGTTGATTCCACAGATGTTTACAGGATCGAGAAAATACTGGCTAGGAAAATTAAAAATAAGAAAGGATTTATTTTAGTCAAATGGCTCGGGAGGCCAGAAAAACTTAATAGCTGGATACCAGAGAGCCAAGCCCAAAATGTGAAATAAAATCCAGACTGCCCTTAATCTGATCATCATTCTGTAGCAGTATACGATGGAGTGCAAAAGTTTTTTTGTGACTCTGCCTAGTAATGCATCCTCAGACATTTTCCCTAACAACACAATTTCCAATTTCATGACAAATCTCACTAAACCCATAGAACTAGAAGGTTCTTGGGAAGTCAGTCTAGCAGAAATACAGTACCCTCATAGGTGGAATACCTTAGACAAATTAGATAACGAGTTCTACATTTCAGCTCCAGGGATACAAAAATATTACTACATTCCTTGTGGGTATTATGAAAGTATTCACAACCTATTGTCTTTCATGAATTCGACCACCTTAAGCCTGCCAACTTTGACAGATGCAGCATGAACCCTGTGAAATTCAGTTATAATGCTGTGGAAAGAAGAGTCTACGTGAGACCGGGCGAAAAGGATGAAACTATACACTTAAAAGGTCAGCTGGGTCGAATATTAGGAGTGCACCCTGACCCGACTTGGGGGCTAACTTACAAGGCTCCTTTTCCTCGCTGACATCAGGGCTGGCTTTTACACTTTGTTACGTGTATGGCGACATGGTTTCTCATCAGAGAGTCGGAGATAGCTACATACCCATTTTGAGGTGCGTTCATATAAAGGATCAAGCAAATAAAATTACTACTATCATATACGACATACCTAATTATGCACCAGTCAGCAAGAATCATTTTGACACAGTGACTATTGAAATAAAGACGGACCAGAACAAAAACGTGCCATTTCAGTTTGGTAAGATGATAGTGAAGTTGCATGTCAGACTCATCAGGCATTGTATGCACGACTGAAGCAATGAGGTCTTACCAGGACCCGACACCTTACAGCCAATATTACCAGACCCAAGTGGGTAGCGGCTTACCAGAATTCTCTGGATCACTTGTAATGTATGGTGGGGGTATTGGAGGTATATTTGGGGGATTGTTTAGAAGAGCTTTACCTCTCCTGAAAAAAGGCTTTGACATCGCAAAACCACATCTCAAATTCGCGGCTAAAAATATTGTAAAAGATGTGATCACCGGGGCTATATCAAGTGCGACTGGCAGTGTCTGAGAAAAGCAGGATGGGGCATGCTTGATGGTAATGAGAAAGACAAAATGCAAGAGAACGTTGGGTTCTCTTCTCAAGAAGAGGGTTGCGTGAGGGACCGCCAATCAAAAAGGCAAGGAGCACTATTTTTACAGCTTTTTCTGAACGTTGTCAGGAGAAGATGAACATAACTAAAGAGAACAAAAAGAAGAAGAGATACATTTTTTAAGAGAAGATGATTTTAGTGCACAGAATGTCCAAAGAGTGTGTCAAATCGGAACTGGACCTGTTTACTGTGCCTTTCACTCAAATGAGTGTAGATAAAAGTAGTGCCGCTAGAATTTCTCATAGCTGGAAATGGGGAGGATTACCTTGACATGAATAACACTCTTCTACAGCTAAGAGGCAAAATAGTCTCTGTTTTCAAGAAAAATGAATATTGAACGGACGTGAAGATTAAAATGGTTCAGAACAAAGATGAACTCTGCTTAATGTCTACGAAGTAAACATAATGGTAGCCTCCCTTTTTGTAAAAAAAAGTAAAAGTTTCACCGACCATGAAATTAGGGCATGCTCATGCCCTTACATCAGCCAATGCTAAATATCCTGTGGAAAGGGTGAATAAGAAAGTATTCAGTATACCTGCGGGTATCCGAGTATGCAATCAAGAAAACCTGTTTCTGGGTCAACCACCAAAGAATGTGGTGATTGGCATGGTGGATAATGAGGCTCTTTCAGGTTTCTTATACAAGGAATCCATTCAATTTCAAACATAGCAATGTGGAGTTCCTGGCTCTGTACATGGACGGTGAACAGATTCCTGCCAAACCTTTTCAACCAGGCTTTGCAAGCAGCAGCAGTGTGTGGCGGATGGCCGGGACCCAGGTCAGGCTGGGATGCCCTTTCAGTATATGTTTGGGGGAGCAACCATGGGCTATTGGATACCTCCCCCTGGACACTAGATGGCAGCCTCCCTGGGTTAGAATGGTGCCTTGGACTCCCGTAGCGGCTCCATGGGAGTTGGAGCTTGGTGGAGCCCTGTTGGGTCCCACAGGCGCCACCAGGGGGCGCTATAGCTGGGACTTCTGAACCCTTGTGGACAGTGTTTTTGCCACACCCGGAAGTGCAGCTGGAACTCAGCAATCAAGCACCTGGAGCACTTCGGAGAGCTGAGTCGGGAGGAGGAGGACAACACTTGCCAAAAGGAGTGGTGGTGAAGAGTGTGTGTTTTGTTTGGTGTGCTTTGGGACTGTGTTGTGCCTGTGGGACACAGGGAAGATGTGCCCCACAGGTGAAGAAAATAAATCACTTTGGTTATTTTTAATGTGCCTCTGTGTCTCTCTGTGCCGGGTTGGGTGCATATATAGCACATTTATCACAAGTGCCAGAGAATACTAAAACCTGGTGTTGGCCACTGGAAAGCATTTGAAGGACCAGGCTCTGTCTATCACCCGTTCAGAGTTCTCACAACCCTTCATCCCTTTGATCAAGAATGCGGTGATCATTTTTCACTAGTTAAAACTGGAAACATGAGATTTGAATTACGTTTCCGCGTCCCTCTCCCTCGGACCATCAATCTAATAGTATATGGAGTCTTTGACAACATCATTGAAATCAACCAGATACGTAATGTGCTGTATGACTACTAATAAACACCTTGAATACAAAACAATTAACAGGAACTGCTGTCCCAAGATCCCTACACCGAAAAATATTTCCTTGGGGTGCTGGCTTGTGATCAACTACAGGAAAAAAATATCAGTGTGCCAGCCATGTCCGTAGTGAATACTTACTGGGGATTTATCTCACTGAACACGGCCATGGAGAGTTTTCAAATTCCTATGAAAATCCCCCGGACTTTATCTACTTCCCAAATGACATTTACCGTTTCTTAAACAAAAACTGTAAGCAAATCATTTACAACAATAGGCAGCTTCAAAGTTGGTTCTCGGACACATGCGGCCAACATTGCCTCTTCTTTCTGCATCAGCAAGGAAAAGGGCTTCTGTATGCCTTTGTAATAAAAAAGTATTCTGACGATGTAAACAATAATGATGCTATGGTATCTAAATTTGTTTGTTCTTGGATTCCTTTCCCATAAAGTTGTTTTTCTCTGTACCCATGCATGCAAAGATCTGAGACCTATAAATATTTCAATAGACAGTTAAAGGATGATGACACTCTGTAATGACATCCAATTTTATTTAATAAATAAACAATTTTACAAATTAATAAGCAATCGAATCCAGTCTTTTTTTTCCTTGGTTTCTATCGGTAGGGGCTGCTTCTGGATAATGAGCAGGGAGGAGGGCAGCAGGCGGCTTAAAACTTTCAAGGAGTTCTCTCGTTTCCTCATTAGGCACAAGAGAAAAAGGAATGTTCAAACCAGCCATGGCATTAACAAATTCCTTCCAACCACGAGGCCTCCTATGCTCAAATATTGTATGAGGTGCTGTCAGGTTACATACCAAACCCACCATGTTGAAACCGACCAAAGGTTTACCTTCTAACAGCAGCGCTCCACAGTTATTCCAAAACGTGAGATTGGGATTGACAGACATTTTACGCAAAACAAATTCAACATTTTTCTTTGCTTTTGCAGGTGCACTTCTCAAAACCTCTTGCCATACCCGGTCCTCAGACACGTTAACTGTTCTAACTTCCCCCTCTGTATTGTCCTCTTTTGGTAACATGAATGTCAGACTGTTAGTTTCTTTATTGGCCTTTTTAAGTAACATCAGATATCTCTGTAAGATAGAAGTGTAAAGTTCCACCTTCTTGTCAGACCCAATATCACAGTGTTACAGGACATTTCTCATTTCCTTGTCCAGTTAAGTTTCAGTGATGCTCAAGAGATTGTTCGGATTAGTGCTCTTTTGCTGAAAAAGAGACATTTGATGCTGCGGTACCAAATACAGTTTCTGAGCATATTCCATGTTTATGCTGTAGACGCTAATAAACTGGATATGAAGGGTACGGAGACACTTAAAAGAGCACCCAAAAAAACTCCTTTCTGGTTCAAAATAGCTTTCTTCTTTTTTAAGATTAGTTTTCTGTCACTTAATTTTCTGACTGATTTTTTATGTTTCTTGAGTTGTTTAAACTGCTTGGGTCAAAGAGGTATATTGCCATTTAAAGTATTACAGGCTATTTCAGACAAAGCTTTAATTAAATTTAAGATATTTTCGGCGACGATGAGAGCAACGGAGTAAAGCCTTGAGAGGCTATAGGTTTCTGCTTATTCTGGCCGACATGGTGATAGAATATGGAACTTTGAATCAGAACAGCTTCTTTTATCTTTTCATGGTGTAAACAACCGGCCAATTGGGTGGAAACAGACCATTTCTTAATCGCAGTTCATTGGATGTCTGAGCTTTCAGATCCACTAAGACAGCGTTTCTCAACCTTTAAGTATTTGCGACCCGAGTTTTCATAACAGTTTTAATCGCACCTCCCCAAACGTTTTTTTGAAAGGAGCCCACTAATACCAATTTGTTCTTTTTTAATTAATGATATATCATAGATGTATATTTTATTATACCTACTTAACTTTTATCGACATTTATCTAACTCTATATTTATTTTTTTAGTATCAGAATGTAGTTAAAGTTAATTTGTTTTGGTTTCAATAGATGTATTTTTCATATTTTTGATTCTTGTTTTCTTTTTTTCACATCTTCGCGCCCCCCTTTTTGTTACTTCATGCCTCCCTAGGGGGGCGCGCCCCACAGATTGAGAACCACTACACTAAGAGATAGCTGTAAGGTAATTTTGTAGCATCTTCGAAAGCTTCCAAAAAAAACTTAACACGCTCCGGATACATTTGACAGGCCAAGATAGTAATCTGCAATTTGTCCCTGGGGTTTTTAAAAAGAGTAATATAATTGGCGTTAAGATTACTCGTCCGGCTTTTTTTTCCCTGAAAGAATAAATTTTGAACCAAGTAAATGATAGACAGATTCCGGTGATGAATATACTGTATTTCTTTTTTTTTTTTTTAATTAATTTTATTGTAATCATTCCATACAAATAGATCAATTTTTACAAAAGATGGGATTGAAAACAAGTTGCCCCCACCCCTGAATATACTGCATTTCATGAAAGCTTTTTTTATTTCCTGGCTTTCGCTAGCCAATTCCATCAGATCATTTATAATGACTAAATTATTTTTTCTCAGGAGGGAGAAGTTTGTTGTCGCATAAAGACTTTGGGAAGCCTACAATAAATTTTAACTGCTGAAATTTAGCCGATATCTCGTCATACATCTTCTGCCAGCAACTATAAAACCAAATTATATTTTGAAAAGCCTGAGACACAACACGATTCGAATGTTCCAGTGATTTTTTTACATAATAGGATTTACCAGAACAGGATGGACTCGAAATAATTTTAATGAAGGGGTGCCGTGAAGGCGTGTATCAAAATCTCTTTTAGTATCCATATGGGCTTGTGGTGTAGACTTTTAGGAGAGCCCTCTTGTTATACATCCATCCATCCATTTTCCAACCCGCTGAATCCGAACACAGGGTCACGGGGGTCTGCTGAAGCCAATCCCAGCCAACACAGGGCACAAGGCAGGAACCAATCCCGGGCAGGGTGCCAACCCACCGCAGTGTTATACATCCATCCATCCATTTTCCAACCCACTGAATCCGAACACAGGGTCACGGGGGTCTGCTGGAGTCAATCCCAGCCAACACAGGGTGCAAGGCAGGAACCAATCCCGGGCAGATGCCAACCCACCACAGGACACACACACAAACACACCCACACACCAAGTACACACTAGGGCCAATTTAGAATCGCCAATCCACATACCCTGTATATCTTTGGACTGTGGGAGGAAACCGGAGCACCCGGAGGAAACCCATGCAGACACGGGGAGAACATGCAAACTCCACGCAGGGAGGACCCGGGAAGCAAACCCGGGTCTCCTTACTGCGAGGCAGCAGTGCTACCACTGCGCCACTGTGTCGCCCTCTTGTTATACACCACTCCGAAATTCTTCCTGAGTGGTCTGTTTTCTAAAGTGAAGCATTTTTTATTTCTACAGATCTGATTACCATGAACCAGTAGCTCTTGAGAAGGAGCTTCATGACGTCACAAAATTCTGAACTAGTTTAGTTAGTGACTCGATGTTTACAATTTTACCAGTTTTGTGGTTAATGGTAATACCTTTTACCTTCATACATGTCTTGCCTTGCGCTGTTTTATACCTGTACATCTTTGGACCACCTGAGGCAAATTCTGTAATATAATCACCAGGATTTAACTCACTGGTGAGCTCTCCTAAATAGTCACCCAGAGAAGGATTGTACTGGCCAGGCTGAGAAGCAAAAATAACCGAGTCGGTGTTGTAATACAGCACCCTTTCCCCCAATCTGTCCAGTAAATCGTACAACTCTAACTGGGCATAGGCAGTTGTGAAAGCTGCAATAATGACATTAACGCTACCAGGTAGGGTGCACTTTTCATCAGTGTACTTCTACTGTATTTGAGCAATCTCATCGCCAATAAATTCAAGATAAGAAACACTGAACTATTTGGAGAAAATATATTGCAAGAATTACTCTCCGTCCTTGACTAAGTTAGTAGTGAGATGGAAAGGCTTCTGCCCAAATTTACCCCAAAGAGAATTTAAAAACAACTTTGGAATCTGTCTCTTAGCTGGGTGTACGGCGATGTTTTCGCAATCCAATTGTACGCCTTCCTTCTGATAATATTCTGTAATATACTGATCTCGGGAAGATTCATCATTACACCAGGTAGGATAACCTGACGCCTCCTGTTTGCCTTTTAGATGAAGCTTGATATAGTCCGAGAACAGTTCAGAAGTACGTTCGGGGTAATGCCAAATTTTAGTTTATAGCCTTTATCAGTGGCCTTCGCTATTTCCACACTACACCAAGTAACGGTTAAAGCTCTCTCATCCTCTGTGTGACGACAGTCCACAGTCTGAGATTCTGTTTCTGCACAGTTGCGACAGATGGTGAACATTAATTTTCCACAAAACCTGAGAGGCAGGACTGGAAAATTGAGACCAAATGAAGGTTGTACTGTGGCTTTAATTAAACCAAAATACTGTCTGAGATCCCCAAATTTCTGAAAAATGATGGTGGGATGAGCGATAGGGTACATTTTTGTTTTATTAACAAATGGGTACAAAGTAGTAAAATCATAATAGTGAATCTGTTCACCGCTCCCTGTCTTGTGGTACAATTTTATGGCATTGGTACGTCCGCCAAACAACGAATCCCTCAATTTTATACGTTGAGGGAAATCACAATGTTTTAAGAAAGCTTGTAGCCTGAGGTCGTGTTTTTTCATTGTCTCCCATTCGTGTTCCCAAATAACATGTACATCGAGATTAAATTTTGTTCGAAGTATTTCCAATTTTCGCATAAACCTTTGGTACATAACTGCACAAGTCAGGCCAGTTAAAGGATGGGTACTGTTTAAATCATAGCATTCTGGACAGCCGTGGTAAAAGCAGCCAGCAAATTCAAAGGCTGTCGGAATACCTGGCATAGCAGTCAAGAAAAAAGGAACCCTTCTTTACCTCCCCAAAGTTTAGAGTGTGTCGAATCTCCAACTTTTCTGTTTCACAGAGATACAATAGCCATTGGATAGATGTATTTGAATAGTTTTTCTGACTGCTGCTGTAATGGTCAGAAAGAATTATATCGATACATTTTGGGAGCATGCAGTTTTGTTTGTACATGGCCATACATACAGAGGCTAGGCTCATACATTGAAAAGGGTCAATATTGCCAATTTTGATGACCTTGTCTCAAAATGTGATGCATGCAGTTCTAAGAATTTCCACATCATTTTTACAATAAAGAACCATCTCCTCTTTAAAATTAAAAACACTATGTTTGACACTCTTATACTAGGTAAAAAATTCTTCTTTTTCTTTTGTCATCATGCTCTGGATGCTGTAGCATTCAGGCTCTGGATAGGGCCCAATAAAATCCTGGTTTTCAGCTGTATTGAAGAAATGGGGGGATACCCTTTTCAGCTTCAAACTCCGTGGCTTTAGGCATGACACTCAACTTCATTGTTAAAAAAATGAGAGAATATATAAAACACAATTGATAACCAGAATCTGTGAAACACATCAACTTATTTCCTTGAGTGGTAATCTGAGGGCTCACTTCGTTTTTAATCAAATACTTCATTAAAAAGTACCTATCGTAACCTTTTGAAATGTGGGCTATGAAAGTATAGCCTTGATACTTGGGGTGACGGTATCTGGCAAAGAACTGGTGTACACAGTATTCACCCGCCCAGAACCAGGATTCCCCCCTCAAGGACTTACAGTATGCATAATTCGGAACGTGTACACCTGTTTCTTGCTGACTTTCAAAATCATAAAACACATATTTTTCACACAGTTCCCCAGACTTCAAGGTTTCTATAAAACATTCATGCTTTTCTGCATCATTTTCAATTTTTGATTTACAAACACGGCATTCCTTGGGGCGACATTTATTGGGTTTTGACACTCACCGTGTAGGTTTTGTGACACAATGGACACATTTTTGCAGTGTCGCAGGCCGCTTCCATGTCATTGGTCTTGTCATTAAAGTTAGGAATTGTATGATGTATAAAACAAACTTGGGACCGAAAGTAACGGTTGCAATCATCACACTTGATAATCTCTTCAGGGATCGGTCTGCAATCAGGGGAGAAACAGACATTGCAGTGTCCTTCACAGCGATGGCTAAGGATTGTCTGGTAGCCTGTGTAACAATAATCACACAAGTATTTTACACCCAGAAAACCCTTTAAATTCAAAATGCTGTAATAATGGATTTTTACCACAGGAACTTTCAAATTTTAAATTTTTTTCATTTCTGGGGCATCTGTACTAGATGACAATTTTAATATCTAGTAAGTTTTCAAATTTATGAATATCTGCAAAGGACACTTTTTCATGCTCAAATAAGCCAGCCCTGCTCTGAAGGTTGCACACTTCATGCATGCATAACTGTGGATTTTGTATGTACCGGTCTTCCTTTATGGAAAGCTGACAAAAGACAAAACAGAGCTGATTCCCGTAATTATAAGAAATAATTAAATGCCTCATTTTTTTTCTGACTATTTCGTGATTAAGTAGAGCGGCTACCTTGCGAGCGCCGTTAGCCCCGTCACTAGGTGCTCGAACAATCTTTATTACCTACATCAGAGGCTCATCTGCTAATACACTCACATGACTCTGAAGAAGATTCTCTGTCTGTTGAAGAAACTCATCCACACTAAGCTTTATTCCAGTCATCTGTATAAAAACACTGATAGGCAAGGAATCAGCACGCAATTCTAACTGAACAACATCATTTGAATTTAAATTAGCTGAAAAACTATCCAGAATTTTTGCAGCATCTCATGAATACTATTAAACACATCTAGTTCATAGGCATTAGCGAAATTGAAGGGGTATCTTATTTCTGTGTTATCAAATGGCAGCCTGTCAATCTGAATGTCAGCACTAGAGACAGTTGAGGGGCCTCCCACAACTGGTACGCCTGAAGCAGAAGTGGTTGAGAGTTTACAACAGAACATAACTGGTACGAATGAGGAGGTTGACGGGATAGCTACAACTGGAGATGAAGCAGAGGGGTCAGAGGGGTTAGCTACAGAGGGATTAACTACAGCCGGTGTGACTGAAGATGAGGCAGAGGCTGAAGCAGAGGGGTTAGCTACAGATGGCAAGACTGAAGCAGAGGGGACAGAGGGGTAGCTATACCTGACATGACTGAAGATGATACAGAGGCTGAAGATACAGTGACTGGTGTAACCATACTCTGAGCATTTGCAGAACCCATGGTGTTTGTTAAGCCGTGACTCGTTTGAACATTCACATTTTTGGTCAAAGACCGCTGCACCCTTTCTAACAAATTGTTTAATGTTAACATTTCATCGGGAGTGGCTACTGGACGCAGGGTTTCTAAAAGGCAGTCAAGCTGGTCTAAGTCAATGGGATTGGTAACAGGTGGAGGAACTCTCATGTTAGTTACCATATTATCCATCCATCCATTGTCCAACCCGCTGAATCCAAACACAGGGTCACGGGGGTTTGCTGGAGCCAATCCCAGCCAACACAGGGCACAAGGCAGGAACCAATCCCGGACAGGGTGTCAACCCACCATGGGACACACACAAACACACCAAGCACACACTAGGGACAATTTAGAATCGCCAATCCACCTAACCTGCATGTCTTTGGACTGTGGGAGGAAACCGGAGCGCCCGGAAACCCACGCAGACACGGGGAGAACATGCAAACTCCACGCAGGGAGGACCTGAGAAACAAACCCAGGTCTCCTAACTGCGAGGCAGCAGCTCTACCACTGCGCCACTGTGCCGCCTCATATTATCCATTTGGATCATATTTTGATTTTTCCAACTATATATTTCGATTCATTCAAATATTGGGGAGGTGGCGTAGGCATTTTTGGGGGCTGAATAGAGTAACTAAGTTCATTCAGCATATTATGCAATAAACTGACATTTTGAGAACTGCACCCAGTGTCCAAGTCCTCATTTGAACACCTTTACCTGCTTTTACCTTCTGTAACATTAACTTTGCAACTCATATTAACCGCCATTATTTCGGGAAAAAGTTTTCTAAAATAGCGTACAATAAAATAATCTTTTCACGTAAATCTGGAGAAAGCAGTAAAAGCTCCAGTAAGGTGCTTTGAAAATCCTGCAGAACTCGATCGATTTCAGCCTTCAAATCGGCAGCCTTAGCCCTGGCATCAATTCTTTTGGATTTGCGTACTATTTGGGTGAGAAATCCAGGTGATGATACAAAATGCGGTAAATCCTGAAGTATCTGTGTCAGTAACCCTGGTAACGGAGGTTCTGAAAAAACAAACAAGACTAAGTTTTCTTTAAAATAAACATTTGGTTGGTTTAACTTACCGGGCTGCGTGAGAGATGTTCAATAATAGGCTGTCCAAGGGCCTTTGCGTTGATTCTAAAGGTTGGCTGGAACCTTCAGAAGAATGACCACTCTTCAGAAGGGTTGATGTTTCTGTTAAATATACATATATATATATATATATATATATATATATATATATATATATATATATATATATATATATTTATATATATATATATACACAGTGGTGTAGTCGACAGGATGGTGGTTCCCAAAAAAAAAATGGGACAGGACCAAAGAATTAATCAGGTGAGAAAGTATTGGGGCTGAGTTTCCTGGTGGGGAGTTCGTTCGGGGGTCATGAGTAACTTGGTGCAGGCTCCGCTTCCTAAATATGAAACCAGGCTAGTATTTTCTCAAAGGAAGAATATGGATGAGATTTACAGACGTGCGCTGGTTCCTATGGAGGAAACGAAGGGGGCTCATTATGTTCTCTAGGAGGAGAGAGTTGAGTCACCCACTGGGGTTAAGATCCCAGATAAAAATGGGCTTTGCCAAGGCCAGCAGGCAAGGATATTAAAAAACTCAGAGTTAGATCCAGAGCAATCTACCCAGGAGCAGGCAGAAGCTCTCTAGGAACAAACATCCCATTGGCTAAGGCCATTTGAACTGACACCATTTCAAATAGTGCAGCAGGTTGCCTGTTTTTTGCTGTTAAAAGGACTCCCCAAAAATGTTGCCCAGCCAGCCTGGGGAGAATTCCACAGCATGGAGGAGCTTATAAAGCTTCTGTAACATTCTAAATCAGCCTCACAATCTGAGGGAGCAGAACGGTCCTCTAGTGGATTCTGTGGGGAATCACACAAACTAGGTCTCTTTCATATAAGTTCCAAAGTTCCCGGGCATCGGGGCGGATAAACTGCCGGGGGACGAGGAGGGATGCAGGTGGATGGGAAAAGGCCGTTTATGTGCACTTGTCAACCGACTAACGCTAACACATACAGGAGTTGTAATAGTTAATGGATATAAAGTAGAAGCCCGCCTCGATACCGGTAGTAACATTTCCGTTGTTGCTCACTGATATGTACTACCGCGACAGTGGATTAAAATAACAACCAGTATTACCTGTATACATGACGAAACCCGTAAATATAAAACCGCCCGATGTTTCATTAGCTATGGGGGATCGCTGAAAAAAATCACCATGGCAGTCCTCCAGCATCCACCTTTCGCTGTGATTCTCAGGCGGGACTGGTCAGATAATAAAAGTGGTTTACCAATTACTACTCCCGAAAAAAACTTGGGCCTAGCTATAGACAGGGATGACTTGACTCCAGCTGTCTCCACACCATGTAAATAGCCAGCGGAGAGATATATGGAAGGCCAAGGGGCAGGCGGGGAGATTCCTGGGCCATCACAGGTGGACACGTTATCAACCCGTGCCTTGACGAGCCGGGAGGAATCCCCACCCCTTGAGTTCAGACCGGACCCTCTCTCTGAAATACACTTTCAGTTCAGAGAAATGCCGGCTTCTTTCATAAGGGAGCAGTTGAATGATGACTCCCTGAAACATGCTAAAAATGCAACAGTACTTATCAATAGCCAACGCACCCATCAGCCCATGCCACAGGGTCCTCACTTTGTGACAGAAAACGACCTATTATATTGAATAGCTGTGCATGAGGGGGAGGTGAGAAAGCTGTATTAATCTCACAAATTTACCGGCGGAAAGTGTGGGCCATTTGGGCACCAAAAGAACATTAGAGCAGATTAAGCTCCGATTTTTTTGGCCAAGAATTAATAAGGAGGTTCGCCATTTTTGCATCTCTTGTCCAGACTGTCAATTATGGCAAATTCCTAGGAGGGACTGAGATCCTCTCGTTCCCCTTCCCCTGATTGATGTTCCCTTTGAGAGAATTGGGGTCGACACTGTAGGACCCTTAGAGCGCTCAGCCCAAGGACATAAATATATATTAGTCCTCGTTGATTATGCTACTCGATATCCTGAGGCTGTTCCCCTGCGCTCAGCCACGTTAAAAATAATCGCATGGGAACTTATAGGGGTCTTTTGCGCGTGCGGCATTCCTAAAGAGGTCCTTATTGATCAAGGAACTCCATTCACCTCAGAGACATTCAGGGAAGTTGCCAAGTTACTTAAAATAAAGCACTCAAAGAACGCGGTGTATCATCCTCAAACCAACAGTCTAGTGGAGAGATTTAATCAGACTCTCAAGCAAATGCTTCGCAAGGTGGTCAGCGAGGACAGGAGGGAACTGGGATCAGCTCCTCCCCCTTGTACTCTTTGCCTATTGGGAAGTCCCACAAGCCTCTACAGCAGGGGTCCCCAACCCCCGGTCCGCAGCCCGCTACCATCTGACAGCCAGGCCGCAAGAGAACTGCCCACAACGGAGACTCACTCAGACTTTTCAGAACGCTTGGCAGGCGGGGCTTTGCAGCGGCACAGAAAGAGGAGGGAGACCGAGGTGAGAGAGCATTACAACAAAGTATTTTAATGGTCCCGACAGTTTCCCCATATGACACGAGTCTATAGAAATCTTGTTACTATAAAGTACATTCAGCAGATACTTTCATTACAACAAAGTGACCTTGAAATGCTTGAATGAATCATCCACAGAGCTGTTAGATCTGTGGTCGCAGCTCAGTTGTGCACATTTGCACAACGATCCCCAAACAGAAACATTGTAAAAAAAATTTCTTTCTTCGAACTTTCCTCGTACTGTTTTTTTTTGCTGTTTTTGTTTTCTGTGGTTTTCAGTGATACCTTTTGCTTATTGCTTGTCAACATTTGAAAAACATCCATTGGAATTTAACTCATTGTTACCCTCCTATAGAAATCGCAGACACAAAAAAAACATAACAGTGTTAATGTTTGTGATGTGCAATCTGTTGGAATGACAAATGCAATGCATATGTATTTGTTATATGTAAAAAAAGAACAAAAATCTCGGGTTGCAAACGTATGCGAACTTCTGCATTTGAACACAATTTTTATGTGGTTCAGTGATGCTCGTTCAAGAAACATTCCTATTAATGTGGCACTCATTCAAGAAAATTTGAGGTTTCTAAACTCTCTTGGGACCTCTGTCAACGGGACAACATGCTGAAGAGCATCCCGAAGTTAGATCATGAGCTCTGTTTAAGACTGTTTATCTGTTGCTGGAGCAACAGCAGGCCCACAGCTCTACTGTGAAGCACTCGCGCTTCGGGATGCACTTCAGCGTGATGTTCCTGTTAGGTGGGGGAATCCCAAAAGGGTTCAGAAACCTCACAATATGAACTGGCATTCAGGCACTAGGGCACCCCACTTTTACCCATTCTGCAGACTCAGTATCCAGCCAGGCTGGAGGAGTGCTGGAGGAGCCCGAGGAGGAAAATCTGAGGCAGCAGTGGAGCAGCAGCACGTGGGGCAGAGGCAGAAGATACCCGTTGTTCAAGTTGGCAGGTAAAGTGGCTGCATTCAAAGCCAAACTTGATTTATGGGGCCGACAAGTGAACATTGGGATTTTTGATATGTTTCAAACATTAGCAGAGGTTGTTAAAGATACCAAATCAGGGCCTTCTTTCTCCCAGCTGGTGTATGATCACCTATCTCAGCTTTCAATAGAGTTTGAGCATTATTCCCAACCACAAAAGACCCCCGAAATGGGAAGGAATGGATCTGTGACCCATTTGTGAATAAGCCAGGTGAATCAACTTTGTCTGTGCTTGAAGAGGATCAACTGCTTGAGGTTGCAAATGATGGTGGCCTTAAAAGTATGTTTGAGACAACTTCAAATTTCCATACGTTTTGGATTAAAGTCAAGGTGGAATATCCTGAGGTTGCCACAAAAGCACTGAAAAGTCTGCTTCCATTTCCAACATCCTATCTTTGTAAGGCAGTGTTTTCTGCAGTGACAGCAACCAAAACAAGATTATGGAGTAGACTGAACATAAGCAACACACTTCGTGTGTCACTGTCTTCCATCGTCCCGAAATGGGATCGTCTGGTTGCAGGAACACAAGATCAGGGGTCCCACTGATTCTGCATTATGATAAGTTGTATAATTTCTATTACGATATTATCTATACTAATTAAAAAAGGCAAAGCCCTCACTGACTCACTGACTGACTGACTGACTGACTCACTCACTCACTCATCACTAATTGTCCAACTTCCCGTGTAGGTAGAAGTCTGAAATTTGGCAGGCTCATTCCTTACAGCTTACTTACAAAAGTTAGGCAGGTTTTATTTCGAAATTCTACGCGTAATGGTCATAACTGGAACCTGTTTGACTGACTCATTCATCACTAATTCTCCAACTTCCCGTGTAAGTAGAAGGCTGAAATTTGGCAGGCTCATTCCTTACAGCTTACTTACAAAAGTTAGGCAGGTTTCATTTTGAAATTGTACGTGTAATGGTCATAACTGGAACCTGTTTTTTGTCCATATACTCTAATGGAGGAGGCGGAGTCACGTATCGCGTCATCACGTATTACGCCTCCTACGTAATCACGTGAACTGAAAACGAGGAAGAAATTTACAGCACAAGTCAAACGCGGGAACGAAGGTAAATGACGTTAATTGTTGACTGTCTTTTAATACTGTGTACTTGTTGAGTGTCTTTTAATACTGTGTAAGCATACATATTAACACATGTGCAATTAAACGTGTGCATTTACGGGGTGATTTCTCAGGCTTAAAAGCTCGCCTATTATTAAAAAGGTAAATGCAAATTCTTTTCATTCTGAAGGGCACAAACCACGTTAGATTTCAGCCGTTAAACGCGCAAAAATGTCAGTACACCAGATAAATAAGCGCAACATATTATCAGTTGTATTGTATGCTTACAATACATATAGAAATGTGTTAATCGTTAACTAATATTATGGGATGGTGTTTTTCGACTCGCGCTTTGACTTAAACGATTGCATGTCTTGGTGGGTTTGCGTAGCTTATTATCAATATCTTTACAGCTCTTTTTAAGACTTAATTTAAAAAGGTTTTCTTTTCTTCTTAATAAAAATTTAAAAGCAGTACTTCGCCGTTGCGAAGCGCTCACTTCACTCCCTTACGGGAATCGAACCTCTAAGGTTTTCTTTTGTTCTTAATTAAAATTTAAAAGCAATACTTCACCGCTGCTAAGCCCCTCTAGCGCTGATGTCCGAGGTTCGATTACCGTAAGCAAGTGCAGTGAGTGTGTAATTACATTCACGGCATTCGTAGTCTGATTCACAATCTGATTGTATGGGTGGTTACCTACCAGGTAACGCTTATGGTTGGCCACCAAGTCAGGTCGAAGTGATCACTCGAGCAAAGGCAGCTTCACAAAAAAACAGATCCTTAACAAACTGTTATTGGTATATTTTCCCTCAATTTTAAAAGGTTTTCTTTTCTTCTTAATAAAAATTTAAAAGCAGTACTTCGCCGGTGCGAAGCGCTCACTTCACTCCCTTACGGGAATCGAACCTCGGACGTCAGCGCTAGAGGCTCAGCCCCTAAAATTGCGCCACGGCGTCTGGTTCGTTTATTTGACAGCATGTAGATCGGGGTAATTACATTCACGGCATTTGTAGTCTGATTCACAATCTGATTGTATGGGTGGTTACCTACCAGGTAACGCTTATGGTTAGCCAGCAAGTCATCTCGAAGTGATCACTCGAGTGAACGCAGCTTCACAAAAAAACAGATCCTTAACAAACTGTTATTGGTATATTTTCCCTCAATTTTAAAAGGTTTTCTTTTCTTCTTAATAAAAATTTAAAAGCAGTACTTCGCCGGTGCGAAGCGCGGGGATTTGAGCGACTGACGCATACAGACATATTCATGAGTGCAGGTACTTCGGAAAGAAAGCACCGTGTAAACCTAAACTTTAAATTAAGTTCATAGACCTACAAAAGTTTGCCATTGATTTG